>NC_137233.1:18890073-18990073 GCF_949987685.1 Ammodytes marinus
GACAGAGCACACTGACACAGCACATATTCACATACCAATATGAAATGGTTATACGTAGTTCTGCCACTAACATAACCTCAAAATAACTTCTATTTGTTACGTGTTACTGTTTTGTGCTATTGTCTGTATATTTTGTAACACCTGTCTCTGTCTCATTTGTAACATTATTTTACTATATCAAATTGTAATAATAAAGGAAAAATGGCCTTTAAAAAACACGTGATGTGCAATTAACAACATATTTAAACAACACTGTTTCACAAAACATTTCACAACTTTGTGGAATTCAAGCTCATTGGTTTTTCTACTGAGGATGTAAAACTTGCAAGAAGTAGTTTTGTTGCAAAGGAATAGCAAATAGTTGAATTTAGTTAGGGACTATTTTCAGCAGCGGATTGATAATGCATTTGATGTTTCAGTGAGCATTTGCAGCAGAAGGACAATGTATGTATGACTGAGTCAAAATAAAATACAGTGTGTGTGTGTGTGTGTGTGTGTGTTAATGGTGATGAAGGCACATGTCAGCCAGTACTTTGCCAAGCCTTTAAGCTATTGCGCTAGAATCTATCCGTGGTAGTAATCAGTGTGTGTGTGTGTGTCTGTCTGTCTGTCTGTCTGTCAAGGCCACAGCTGCCAACAACCTAGTCTGAGCGACAACTCTTCTATGATGATGATTATTGTGTCACCACTGTTGTCTGAATTGGCCATTAGACGTCAGAGCTCTCGTCGGGCAAATACACGAGCCTCCATCAATGGTGATTGTCTTGTTCCAATGCACAAGACATCTTTCGGTCAGTCTGTTTTCTCTGCAAAGGGGGCAAAACTGTGGAACCTCTTGCCCACTAGTCTAAAACTAGAGACTAACAGCAACACTTTTAACAAAGAACTTAAACAACGGCTCAAATCAAATCAACAGTGCTCACACAAATAATTTACAACTGGTTTATTGTTTGATCATGCTGCCTTTGTTTTACTCTACGTAGCCTATATATATTTGACTCATTATATTGCTGCTCTGTACTCTATTGTATTCTGCATTTTTACTCTTTTAATTATCAGTTTTTTATCAGTATTTGATCTTGTTTCTGTTTTGTTTAGTTTAGTTTATTTTGTTGTTTTTAAAAAGCCTCCTGTGGACAGGTGTTGTAAACTAGCATTTATGCTAACACACTGTAAACAATGCATCTGGTTCGTCCAATGACATTGTCATGTCCATGTCCAAATAAAATCTACTACTACTACTACTATTACTGGATGTGTTACAAGTCAGCATCTGAGTCAACACAACAAGTCAACCAGAGCAGATTGCAACAGGGGCTGTCAACCAAGCCAGACTGAGGGTAAACACAGGCAGTTAACCCAGCGCATCTCCAAATTAAAATATATTAAAATATCATAGTAATTTTTTTCTGTAATTTAATTCAAAACGTGATACTTTCATATATTTAAGATATACAGTAAAATGAATCTAGAATAAACATACTTTTGAGGAAGTCGAAGTTTCTGTATTATAAATCCTTTTTTAGAAATTGGTTTATGTAATATTCTAATATATTGAGATACTGGAACTTTTTATTCCATGAGCTGTAAGCTGTAATCACCAAAATTAAAACAAGAGAAAGAACTGACATATTTTGATTTGACTATAGTCTCTAGAATATATGAAAGTCTCACTTTTGAAATGGACTTTTCCATGATATGCATTTTGTTTAGATGTACCTGTGTGTGCAGGGCTGTTTTGCAGGGACTGGGGCTCAAGCTAAAATAAAAGTTCACAAACCCCATGCACCAACACACACTTTTTCCACCCTAATGTCGTCACATCACTGTCATCCATTATCGCACACTCTGTTCATCACATTGGACCTGTTTATGTTTTACTGAAACACATTATTTCACCAGTAAACCACTGATTTAATAGCCTGGAAATCCAGACCCACATCTAGAACGATATGGGTCTTGCCACGATCAATAGACCTTACCAACTAAAGGGGGCGGCACCTACGCATGCATTTCAAATACCACTGCACGCAATTGGATAGCACTACGACCAATCAGAGCAATAAACAAGGTGACATATTAAGTGTTTGTTTAGCGAACAGTGGGGTTAACTGGTAAATTAAACTTTTGCCGTGGTCGGTCGGCAAAACAGAACATTCTTCTTTCTTGCTAATGAAAGATTTGAGTGCCGTCTTCCAAATCGTTAAGTGTCGAGGCCAAAACTGTTTCTAATTGAAATAACGTATGCACAGCCATGTCTGTTGTTAATCGTCACGGCTTTGACGGCGCATGCCCAGCACTGTCGTCATCCGGTTACGTCGGCCCCAGAGCACCATACATAGGGCTTTGGCCCGCCCATATCAGTTAGAACGATTTGATTAGTAACTCGAATTTTCTGACATAATTAATGAACTTCAATGGATCGTGCCCAGACCAACTGGCTGAGCAAATTTAAATTTGCCAGCAGCACGTCTGGATTTCCAGGCTACTGATTTGACGTACTGCTTCCAAAATGAATTGTATATGTGTAAGCGGCCGTGCATGAAAAGTAAAACGTTTGGATTTGAATAAGACCAGCTTCATTGCTAGAAGGTGCAGACTACAGACGTTAATAATGAGACAATTACTACAGTGATTCTTGAGAAGTGGGACAAACGACCGTCTTGCAATAATAACTGTTGTTATGTCTAAAAATAAAAATATTTAAAATTGTAGATGTTATCACAATTATCCCCTTAAATGTAATTGTATCATTATTATGTCAAATATAAAACAGTGCGTCCACAGAGAAGGTTTCAATCATACATATGCAGTAAAACCTATTAAAATTGAACTTTAATGAATAAAAAGAGCTTGTTTCATCAAAAGCAACACTTAATAATCTCTCATATAAATAAAAACTGTTTTTCTACAAAACATTAATGTTTTATAAGGTTTGGTGGTGTCCCCACTTTTTGTCAACACCGTCAGACAATGCATTAAAATGTAATAAAATCAGGCAAAATAAGGGGCAGCTGTAACTATGAAGGACCTCTTGTCACATTCTACCCTGATTCTACCTCTGCACAGTACATGAGAGTCAGACAGGCTCTGATAAGTGTTGTAGTTTTAGAATATTTAACATTACAAATCTTGAATGTCCTTGTGTCACAACCATGACATGTCAACACCGACTTACAATTTCTGAAGAAGTTATTTGAAATGTTTCGATCATTTTATTTTCCTGAAGTAGTTCATACTAGCACCTAACATCAACAGAAAAACCAAATGGCTCACAGCTTTTGTGTGTGTGTGGGTTAGAGATGTAGGAGGGGTAAGCGAAGAAGCCATTTCGATTACCATGTGTGACTTCCCTTGTGTGACTAAGCATGTGTCAATTGACAAACTTGCAACTTGTGTACGATCAACTTTTGGAGTACTTCGTAAATTGATAAGGCATATTTTTTGTGTTTTTCTACTAGCCTATAATATTGAAAAAAATAAAATATATGTGTGTATATATACAGTATATATATATATATATATATATGGCACTTTTGGGTCCACAAGGGCCTATCTGCGCACATGCGTGTGCCTGTGTGTGTGTCTGTTAAAAGAGAACTTTGACTTTAAAAACCAGTCTCACAAAATCCTCCACTCTGTTGTTCATATATTTTTCAACATGTTTATATGATCATTGGTAAAAATGGGTTTATTATTGATATGGTCCTAAACTTTATCTGCACTTTGAAAGATGGATGAATAAATGATTAACTGCTTAAGAACATCATTCATTCACATCAGATTATTATGACGGTGGTATTACAAAACAGTTCTCTGAAGGCATTAGTTCAACCCAGCTCCTGCGCCTCTTGATGCTGCCTCTGTCTCCTCCTCTTCAGTATGGCACTCTCCTCTTTTCCTCTATCTCTCTCGCTCCCTCGTTCCCGACCCTCCACACTTGTTGAGTAGCTGTCATTTCTTCTCTCTCCTCTTCTATCCCTCCCTCTGCTCTATCTATCTCTTCCCTTCGCTCTGTCATCTCTCCAGTGTGGCTGCAGGGGCGGATCAAAGGCAGACGGAGAGAGAGAGAGAGAGAGGGAGAGAGAGAGAGAGAGAGAGGGAGAGAGAGAGAGAGAGAGATATGCGAGCAGGATGAAGAGGAAAATATATTTCGGTTTTTCGGGGGGTGAAAGAGAGGACAGGGGAGGCTCTGTGACACACATACAAACACCCGACCCAAATAGGTTTGCTATAAGGAGTGCTGAGGTTTGCTGTAAGCCAGTTGATCGTACACAGACGTGAATGACAAATAACTATAACTAGAAGGAATGAGGACATATAAGGTTGCATTTTTTTGTCCACTTTTATTTCTACAGGTTAGTCATTAAGAACGAGTTCTTTATTTACAATAGCAGCCCGACCAGCGACAAAAGCCACTCAGGGGAAGGGTACAATATGTTAGACGTAAAATGCAACCTAAATAACAAACAGAAATTAAGAAAACACAGACAGCAATCAACAAGTACACAACATGAGAAGAGCGCAGGTATACACACACACACACACACACACACACACACACACACACACACACACACACACACACACACACACACACACACACAGGGGAGACCTACCTGTAATGAGGTATTTTCCATGTCCCCACATGCACATTCAATGCAGTTTTGTCTTTCTGCCACAAGGTGCCAGCGTTGTATGATCTGAACCCCACACTGTTGAATGACAGCGTATCACATATTTGACCCAGTAAGTCCCCTTACTATTAATACTACACAGTGAACCGTTGAAAAATGCATGGATGTAGCAGAAGCTGGTAAAAGATCCTATCCACTTATATTTTACAGGGAAATATTAGTTAATTGGTAATTTTTATTATTACATTTTGTTTAGTTGTCATAGACAGAGGCACCATGCGTCAAGCTATGTACCGAGCGAGCCAGGAACCTCATATGGGAACTTTTATCATGCCGGTAGTGAACTAATTACTTCATTTTACTTTTAAGTACTTCATTCTCCACTGCATTTAAGATTGTTTAATTGTAATTTTCAATCCCGTGCATTTATTAAAAAAGACCAATGTTGAAGTTAACTGAAGGCATTTCAAGTGAAGGCTGATTAAGATAAAAAAAACACATGACCACCTTATTAAAATTATTATTTGTTCAGTAATTTGCTGACTCAAGAAGAGAATAAAAACAGTAACTGTATAATGTATTTTTTGTTAGTATTTCAGTCATTAAAGATCTTATTTTTTTCAAACTATTATTTTGTATCACATTGCACATTTGCCTTGCAGCATGGCAGAAAGAGGCGAACCAGAGCAGACTCAACCATCAGTGAAACTGAATGAAAAAGAAGGAAATATCACACATTGAAAGATTGCTTTAAAAAAAAGTGTGTTTACCTACAGGTTCTCCATCTGGTATCAGTGGCAATCATTAGGTTTAAATTATTATTTGCACAATTTAAAATGTACAGAATGACAAAGATGACACATGAACAGTGCAGGGAGAGCTAATAACCCAGAGCGCTAATTTAAAGCATCTAGACAAAAAAAATAAAATTAAATTAAAACATAAAATCGATAGTAAACTAATAAAAAATATATCATGTCCGCCTTTTGCCAGAATCATCTTACAAAAATGTCTAAGAGTGTGGATGTACATACAGTTCATCTGTACTAATATAATAATTGTGGTTTATATTTGTGGCTCTTATCTGTTCATTTGGTTCTGATGATTAGGGCCAGCCTTTTTGTTATGTCGCATTGCACCAATAAGAAAAGAAAAAAACAGTAAATAATTGTAGAGCCGTCTACATTATGGAAAATAACCTCAACATTCTTATTTTTTTTTGTAACAAACCAAATTATTCTTTAAAGGAATAGTTCAACATTTTAAATTTTTTGCTTTTTGTCTCACTCTTCGGCTCAAGAAAAGGCGACAGACAACGTTCCATATGCGATAGAAACCGTTCAAAATACATATGTGATGGTCACATATGTATTTGCTTCTAAAATTACATAAAAAGTGTAAAAATAGAAAGCAAGACAGCAACATAACGTGGTAAATGAACAAGTCCCAACAAGCACACAGGAGCGTTAAGTGATTTTGTAAACGTTGACCTGCTACCCATGACTACCAGTGTTTGAGCTAAGCTAACCTGGATGAACAACTTTTGCCCATTTCTACATAAAAAATTCACGCACAGTTAGGAACGGTTTCTGTCACCTTTTTCTTGAGCCTAAAAACTATATTCCTTTAACTAATTTGTCTCTCCAGAACCTGGAGTCGGAAGATCACCCACTGCTATACAGCCCACACATGAGGAGAGTTTGGGGAATCCACTTTGGCAAATGTATATGAGACCAGACCAGTGTGTTTGGATGTTCTCAGTCCTCACGAGGTCAGACACACTTGTTCTGGTCATGCCCTAGATTAACTAATATTTTAAAAGACATTCTTGAAAGGGTCAAGAACCAAATACTCCGAGCAGACTTGACCTCAAAACATCTAACGTAGGAGAACATCAACCAAGTGGAACCAAGAGCTTCAACTGTAGAGGTCTTCAGGACATCCCAGCACCCCTCCCCCCTTCATAAAGCCAAAGAACTGAACTGAGTCTGGCCACACACTAATCCCCTATGCTCCAAATTGCTGTTGGTCTTACTTATCAATTGTTCATCATTATCTATTCTATACATGTACAACTTTTGTAATTGTATAACTTCATCTACAAATCCATCCTTGGTTTACTGCCAATATATGTATCCATTAACATGTCACACAATTACTGCAATCCCAGCCAACTCTCCCAGGTCTTTTATTACGTCATCGTAAATTCGTACAGAGATTGGCAAAAAGGCTTTCTCTTTTTCTGCACCTTCAACCTTCAAAGACACTGCAGCAGGATGTGAAGCTGTCTAGCTTGATCCCACTAAGGGATTTGAAACTTATTTGAAGGGTGATGGAAAAGGCATCATATGAAACTTAAAGTGGCTACGAGTAACTTTGTCGGTTGGCGGCCCCTTTGGACAAAAGCGGTAGTATTTTTACAACGCCAGCTGTCGTAAAGCTGTTTTCTAGCGCGTGCCGGCCGTGCAAGTGTCAAAGGATTAGGACGCAGTATAGTGCATGTCTGTGTGTTGGTTGAAAGTGTGAGGGCACGGACTCTTTTTTTCGGCTACGTGAGAGTGGTTAGTGACACTGCATCAACTAATGCCAGTCAGTGCTACACACACTTGATT
The DNA here is from genome assembly GCF_949987685.1 of Ammodytes marinus. NCBI lineage: Eukaryota > Metazoa > Chordata > Actinopteri > Uranoscopiformes > Ammodytidae > Ammodytes > Ammodytes marinus. The sequence goes on from NC_137233.1 coordinate 18,897,323, forward strand.
GCAATGAGTTGATGCAGTGTCACTAACCACTCTCACGGAGCTGAAAGATTCCGTGTCCTCACAGAAAGCAAATGAACGAGAGACGGCAGTATGGATCACGATGAGGTAATGTGTTTATGTTGTTGTAAATAATGACTATTTCAGATGAATAATGGTGATGTGATGATGATGAGGCAAAGTAAACTTTGTTTTAGTACCGCTTATTAATTTAGGAGTAAACACTGCAGTCTAGTTCACTCCCGTGGCATCGTGTACACGTTGCTTGGCAACGCCCTCCTCACGCCCGTCTATCACTCTCCCTTTTAGCTTTTCTTCATTGAATTTTCTTTTTTCTTTTTCTTTGATGGTTCAGCCCCGTTATCAGTCATTATGATGACAAATAACTGTCTCAAACAAGGCTCCCGCTCCCCTTCCCTCACCTCGAGGGATAGGCTACTCAAATCGCGTTGCTGCGCTACACTGAAATCTGCGACCAATAAGAATGTGTGACCATAGAGCCTGCATGTGCAAGCCGAAAATCGGACTGGGTGTGCGACCAGACCAAATGCAGTAATACAAACTATATAAAAACGTCTTTCTTTGCACTGATGGTCTCGTTTGCTGTTAAATGTAATTTATAATTATCAGAGGAAAATTGAGGCTGTTTTAAAGATATTTAATAGTTACTCGCAGGGCCGCTGCTAAGCTTTTGGGTGCCCTAAGCTGAAATTGTCAGTGATGCCCCCCCCCCCCCAAAAAAAAAAAAAAAAACACCAAGAAGCTCGCGTCCGTCAATTTTTTTGCCCTTGCAAGATCTCTGCGACTGCTTGGCACATTTGCTGTAGTGATGAGTTTTTGCGAACAGCATTTACTAACAGAAAGAACAGCTTAACTTGTGAAAAAATAAAAAAGTTGCCTAGTATCCTACTAACTGCCTTTGCAAAGGAATTGAGTGATAGGATCATAGACAGATTATGAGATAATGGGCCCCTGGGCACCCACTCTTAAAGGGCCCCCCACTTGTCCCTATCCAGTCAGGTACACTGAATTTTCTACACGGATACATACAATTAATGGCAAAAACATATTAAGGAAGTCAGTGTTTCCCACAGGATTTTGGGGTATTGTTGGAGGGACCCTGTACCTTGTTGGGTGGTCCGGGGGTATGCCCCCCCAGAATTTTTTTTACCTTTTTAAAGTAAAATGCATCAATCTGGTGCACTTTGAGAGGACATTTTAGAGGCTAGAGAGATATCAAATCCTGAGATGCAGAAGGAACATTATTTTTCAGATTTTTCTTAAACAGCACTCTTTACTCTGCAACTGTAAACACAGTAGATTGGTCTGCAGACCCATGTTCTATGATGGAGGGGACCATTTCAACAGATAAAGGGTGGATATGAACAATTTAGAATTCACACATATAAAGCTTATTTGTGTATGTGAGAGGGGGGCTTCAACCCCCTTAGACAGAGCTACTAATGCTGTTGTTTTTAACTTGCTTTTGTATTTCTCCCCTACTAGTTGAGGGGCCCATGATGATTTCTATCTTGTTACATTTTAATGAGTACTTATATTTAGGCTATTCCTTTTTGGACCCTGTTATTGACATCAGTGTCTGAGCTCTTTGACTATGGAACATGAAAACTTACTATCAGTATCTCTGGCTGCGGGCCCCCCTGAGCCCTTGGGCCCCTGGGCCTGTGCCCGGTGTGCCTGTGCAGTAATCCACCCCTGGATAGGTTACACAATTAAGAAAAAACAACGATGGGCCTGTTCATAACTAATTTATATATTTTTTGTAATGTAATGATTATCATGAACTTTTAAAAAAATATATATATTTTGGGGGGCCCCCGGACCATCTCTTTTCCCTTTTTAATAAAAAAAAAAAAAAAAATTATAAAATGTTTTATTTTGGGGTGCCCCCCCAGGAACTTGGTGCCCTACGCAGTCTGCGTACTCTGCGTATAGGGAGCGGCGGTCCTGGTTACTCGTAGTGGCTTTAAGTATCCCTGTACTTGACACTTTCATTTTATATTGCATGTACTATTGGTACATCTGTCTGTCTGTAACTGATTGTTCTTGTATTGTGCCAACAGGTCTCTCTTGAGATTGAGAGACCCTGTTTCTCAATGATATGACCTGTATTAATAAAGGTTAAAAAAAAAAAGTTAAATTGTTTACATATCTTATGGATGGCCGCACTTAATTGTGGCTGTGCAGTTGTGTTTTAGAGACAATGTTCAAGGCCTACTGGTTTTCACACTTCTGCAGCACACCTGGCCAGGCAATCGCTGTGTGTATTTGGTGTGTGGATGTGTCACAGAACTATATACATTGTTTACCATTTAATTCTATCATATTTCAGGCTATTTTTGTCATTGGTTATCATTTCGGTTTCATATACATTATGTACATTCAATATGTGCTACATTTCTGATACACCACTCATGCAAAGCATAGACAGGTTCTAAAAGGAATAGTTCAGTATTTTTGAAGTGGGGTTGTGGGGTACCATAGGCATAGTTAGTGTGTTACCTTATGGAGTTGTGGTCAGTGCAGTCATTTTCAGGAGTTTGAGGGAGACATCACTGTAGCATCAGTAAGCCTTGTACTGTTGCAGAGGGGAGAAAGAAAAACGTTTTTATCTGCTGGCTCTCTGTGCAAAAATACAAGGCTGACTTCTGCTACAACAACGTTTCCCCTAAACTCCTTAAAGTGACTGCACTGACCACCAGCTCCAAAAGTTAACATATTTACTGTGCCTATGTACCACATACAACCCCACTTCAAAACACAATGAAATATTCTATTAAATCTGCCACAGAGCCAGATGACACATTTATTATAAACTGCTTTAAACATAAAGCTTATCCAGTGAGGTCAAGGAGGAAAGGGGGACATTGAGTACAGAGGTGAAACAGGTGTGAGATTTTACTGAGTTTTTTCTTGGAGGAACAAAGATGTTCCAGTGTGGACTGTTGCTGTTTAGCATTAGCCTGCAGCTCTCCCTGGGCTCACTGCACAAACCTGTCTTACTGCCAGGCATCCAGGTATAGAGCTGTCACACTCTGACAGCCACACACTGCTGCTGGCTGGAAAAATGTGATGTAAACAGATGAATGGATTAGTGAAATAGTAAAATGTAAAATCGATTCATGTAAAAATCATGATTCCTATCTTATGCAATATAATAAATAAATCGATTCATAATTTGCAGAAATGTATTTAAAATAAGAAGATAGATAAGACAGACTTAAATTTGCTTTCATGCCATCATTTGCCATAGCGCCTCTTAGCACACAGTGCCCTGGAGCAGATCCTGAAATCCTCCTTTGAACCTGATATTTATTTTTAATCGAATAGTGATCTCAAGAATCAGAATCTAATTGAATCGTGGGATTCCAAAATATTCACAGCCCTGAAAATGAGCAATGTGGGTTGATTTTAATCATAATAGATTTTTTATGTTTTGCATATGATCTATTCAGCCTACACTGTTGTACACTGACTGTCCCCCTGTAGGAGATCCATTATTAAAACTGTGATCACTTGATTGCCTTGAGAGTACTGAGTGCTATTGTGCATGCTATGGGATGCTTTGATTGTGTCTGGCGGAGCAGGACTACTGTCGTGCTGCGTAACTAATTATAAAGGACCTCCTCTGCAGACTTCATCTTTTCTGTTAGTGAGTGTTTGTGTGTGTGCGCGCCTTAATGTGGCGGCGGTTACCTCAGGAGCAAGATAGGTAGGTCAAGGTTAAAATTAAGAGGATATTAATGTGTCTCTTTGCAGTCTCTCTCTCTCTCCATATAAGGTTCATTGACATCTAGAATGATCACCATTATGATAACTTCACTCTATAATACATAATAGTGGCCTGTCTCTGCTCCAGGAGTAAGGGCTGATGGGTGAAACTATTTAGCGAGCGTGATCCATGAGCTTTTACATTCTGCCCATTGTTATTCCTCAAAAGGCTCTTCATTATCTCTGTCAGTCAGGGTGCCACTGTAGGGAAACAGTGGAACAAGTGTGACGCATTATGGCAGGGCAATATTGACAGTGAAATCTAATGATATACAGTAATTCACTCAAAAGTCTTTGGAAGATCTGGAATTTCATTATTCATTTGACAGCTATATATTCGATAAGGCATCATTCAAAAGGCATTGTTATTGCAGAGTAAAGGATGATGGTGGTGAAAAAACAAACAATTCATTGATCAAAATAATAATGAATAGAGGGGCGCTCGTGGGGTAGTAAGTGTCCCCCCTATACAGTGGAGGAAATAAGTATTTGATCCCCCACTGATTTTGTAAGTTTGCCCACTTACAATGAAATGAGTGGTCTATAATTTTAATGCTAGGTTTATTTTAACAGTGCAAGACAGAATATCAAAAAGAAAATCCAGAAAATCACGCTAAATAAAATATATTAATTTTTTTCCGTTTCATTGAGGGAAATAAGTATTTGATCCCCTATCAAAACATTGCTTAGTACTTGGTGGAGAAACCCTTGTTGGCAAGTACAGAGGTCAGATGTTTCTTGTAGTTGATGACCAGGTTTGCACACATCTCAGGAGGATATTTGGACCACTCCTCTTTGCAGATCCTCTCCAAATCTTTTAGGTTTTGAGTCTGTCACTTGGCGACTCGAAGCTTCAGTTCCCTCCACAGATTTTCGATGGGATTTAGGTCTGGAGACTGGCTAGGCCACTCCATGACCTTAATGTGCTTCTTCTTGAGCCACTCCTTTGTTGCCTTTGCTGTATGTTTTGGGTCATTGTCATGCTGGAAGACCCATCCACGACCCATTTTTCGTGACCTGGCTGAGGGAAGGAGGTTGTTTCACGGTACATGGCCCCATCCATCTTTCCCTCGATGCGGTGAAGTCAACCTGTCCCCTTAGCACAGAAACACCCCCAAAGCATAATGCTTCCTCCTCCATGCTTGACGGTGGGGATGGTGTTCTTGGGGTTATACTCAGCATTCCTCTTCCTCCAAACACAGCGTGTTGAATTAATACCAAATAGCTCAATCTTTGTTTCATCTGACCACATCACCTTCTCCCAAGCATTCTCTGAGTCGTTCAGGTGTTCATTGGCAAACTTCAGACGGGCCTGGACATGTGCCTTCTTGAGCAGGGGGACCTTACGGGCGCTGCAGGATCTTAAGCCATTACGGCATAGTGTGTTACCAATGGTTTTCTTGGTGACTGTGGTCCCAGCTGCCTTGAGATCATTAACAAGCTCCTGCCGTGTAGATCTGGGCTGATCCCTCACCTTTCTCATGATCATTGAGACCCCACGAGGTGAGATCTTGCATGGAACCCCAGACCGAGGGACATTGATGGTCATTTTGTGCTTCTTCCATTTTCTAATAATCGCACCAACAGTTGTCTCCTTCTCACCCAGCTTCTCGCCAATGGTCTTGTAGCCCATTCCGGCCTTGTGCAGGTCTACAATCTTGTCCCTGATGTCCTTAGACAGCTCTTTGGTCTTGCCCATGATTGAGAGGTTGTAGTCTGATTTATTCTGTGGACATGTGTCTTTTATAGAGTTAACGACAGGTGTCTTTTATACAGGTAAAGAGTTGAGATTAGGAGAACTTTCTTAAAGTGAAAGGACTGTTCTGTGGGAGCCAGCATCCTTTATTGTTGGTAGGGGATCAAATACTTATTTCCCTCAATGAAATGCAAAATAATTTATATATTTTTTTTATGTGATTTTCTGGATTTTCTTTTTGATATTCTGTCTATCACTGTTAAAATAAACCTACCATTAAAGTTATAGACCGCTCATTTCATTGTAAGTGGGCACACTTACAAAATCAGTGGGGGATCAAATACTTATTTCCTCCACTATAGGCTCAGTCTTCAGAAGCAGCAGACCGCAGGTCTGCAAGCCATTCCCCTCTGCCCCATTTAATCACTGTCTCTCCAAACTGTTTTATGAAGCATAAAAAAATGCCAACAAAATACAAAATAATAATAATAAGAAAAGTAGTGTTCCATTGTTTTCCAGAAACGATTGAAAACACATCAATGAGCCACATTGTTGCACTGGGTGAAATGTTCTGTAGTCATAATCTTTCGGCTCTGTGAGTGGTGAGTTAATCAACTTTATTGTTGTTTGTCTTTTTACTGTTTTTGTATTGTATTATGGACCGTTTTTCTCTGTGTCTGGAATAAAATTAAATCAATCAATCAACTAACTACAATCAGGTGTGTGTGGCACTGATTGGCTGATTGAGCCCAGGTGTGGGGAGTCTATTTATGCCCTGAGTCCCCAGTGCTCTCTGCTGACTCATTATTGCACCTTCAGAAGTAGTAAGAGGTTATTCCTGTGGTTTTGCAAGTTGTGGGTATATCTATTAACACCAACTCAGGACTTTGTGTGATTTGATGTCTATTGCCCTTCATTTCAGGTTTTCTGGGTCTCCTGGACAATTTTGGATTTGAGTCAGCTGCTTGGCAGCAGTGGTTTAGTCAATAATTTTAGTGCTTTATTTCATTAAGGATGCCTGTAGTCCTCATTTCCAATCTATCGCTATTGCGATTTAGTGGTTATCTGGGATAATTTTGAGTCACCCCTGGGTCTGCACCTGCGTCACCCCCTTTGCTGACACAATTCCGTATACACTGGCCAACTGCTATACATAGTCACTAAATCACTACATGTGTATTAATACACCTATGAAAAAGTCCCCATCAAATCCACGATAGGTCCTTTTTGAATAATATTTGTGGAAGAATACAGTGCTGAGCTGTTTGAGGACATTGCTGAGCCATTAAAAAAAGTTAGTTTGTTTCACCTCTTTATGTTACAGTCAGAATTAAGAAATGCTCCTTGAATCTTGTATGCTTTAACTTTTTACAGTGTATACTTTTTTTGTTTTACTTCAACTCTAGGACTGTAAGGGGGAAATCAAAACCACTTTGTCACTCTAATCAATGTCTACCCTCACTTGCCTTCCAGCGCAGTATGCAAATGAAATATGTTTGAGTGCATTCATCCTCTCAGGTATGCCGACTGGCCTCAGTGCACTGACCCGCAACAACCCCCTTTTAGCCTCTTTAACCTCCAGGAGTCTCCGGTGCAACCAAGCAGAAAGCTCCAAAACAAATAGCCTTAAATAGAATTTAAATATGTGAAATTTAAGTATGGAAAGTAAAGAGGACCATTAACCCAAAACCCACCATGTAGCTGATAACTCTTGTCAATAAAGACATACCCTGTGTTCCAAATCACATACTCTTTCCTTTTTACTATTCTACATAGGCTACTACAGTTGACCTTTTAAAAAGCATGTAGTTTGCATGTAGTAGGCATACAATTGCGAACTGCTTTTATTTTATCATAACATCAGTTATATCCCATTACAAGGACGCGGTCTACGCGGTCTATGAAGGCCATAGCCTGTGAAGGCCGATTCGAAGGCCGAATGAGCGTTGTTAAACGAGACGGTCTCTGCAGGTCTCCGTAGAGCATTTCCGGTTTGCGTAACAAGCCGTTACCTTGCGTGACGACTCGCCGCTCCTGTGCTGCCTAGCAACCATGATTGCTGCCATTGGAGACAGCCTTGATAACGGAGGAAAAAAGAAAAGGAAGATGCCTACCATACAACAAGACAACAAAAAAATACTAGAAGAAAGAAGGACAAGAACAAGAAAAGAAAAGACAAGAAAAAAGAAAGAAAGGAAGATAAAAGTGAAGAAGATGGAGCAACACGTTGCTGTTTTGTTATTTTATTTTTTATTTTAGTTATTGGAGTTAGAGGAGTTGGAGAGGATTCGCCGCCGGAGCTGGCGGGTAATTTTTGGGTAATGCTTACATATTCATAATTTTAAATTATAATAATACATATATATAGCCTAATGTGATATGTTATAGGCCTATATTAGCCTACATGTTTAAAATAGTACCAACCTTACTTTAATAGGCTATTGAAAAATTCTATAATAGTTTTGTCATTAATCAGCTAAAACAGGTTGGGTTACTTTCATGTCTAACAGTTATTAGGTAGCCTAGATATATTTAAGCCTTATCTATCTTAGCTCTCCACACTTAATATCCAGCAATTGTTTAAACCTTTTTCTTTTCCCTGAACTAGACCAGACCCCTGTACTGCAGGATCAATTTAAATGTTCCAGTCCTGGATCGCTATTTTAATGGCCAGGACACCAGAGCAGATTTCCGGCTGAGCAGGGAGGCCCTGGCAGTGCTGCCTGCTGGACCTCCTCCACCAGGAGCGGAGGCACGGATGGGGTGCCACAATTGAGACCCTGGTGTTCCTGTGCTGGTTGGCTAGTGCGGCATCATACAGGGTGGTCTCCAGGGTGTTTGTGATTCCTCACTCTACTGTCCACCGCATCGTCCACAGGGTCACGGAGGAGGTGGTGGCCATTCGCCACAAAGTATATATTTATTGATTTCATCACTCATTCTACCTTTGACTCTTGAGTTGCTGTGACAAGTGCATTTTCCAATGTGTGGGATTAATACAGTTTATCTTATCCTATCTTAAGGTCATCTACCTCCCGAAGACCCCAGAGGACCTGGAGGCAGTGACCCGTGGGTTTGCAGGGCTGGGGAGACATCAAGCGTTCGCCAGAGCAGCTGGAGCAATTGACGGCTGCCATGTCAGAATCAAGCCACCGAGCGGCCCTGATGGTCACTGCTACAGGAACAGAAAGTTGTTCCCCTCTATCATCCTTCAAGCTGTTTGTGACCATCAGGGCCGCTTTATAGATACTTATGTGGGCTGGCCTGGGTCAGTCCACGGCGCTAGAGTCCTCCGGCATAGCTCCCTGTACCGGAGGTCACTCTACCCTCCTCCAGGGCACTTTATCCTGGCCGACGGCGGGTACCCTTGTCTCCAACACCCACTACCCCTCATCACTCCATACAAACAGCCACTACGAGGTGTGGGAGCCCAGCGCTTTAACTCCCATCATTCCAGGGCACGCTCCATTATAGAGTGTGCCTTTGGGATGATGAAGACAAGGTTCATCCTCCTGCAAGCACTGGAGGTGCACCACACCTTCGTACCTCACGTAAGTAATCACTCAACAGGACTTTATTTAAATACTGAAGAGTAAATAAAAAAGTATTAATTATTTTCTCAGGAGGTACAGTATATATATATATATATATATATATATATATATATATACTGTATATACAGTGAGTCCAATATGTATTTGATCCCTTGCTGATTTTGCCGGTTTGCCCACTAATAAAGACATGATCAGTCTATAAATTTATGATAATATGTATTCAAACATGGAGAGACAGAATATCAAAAAAAAAATCCAGAAAATGAACCTAAGGAATATATATTAATTGATTTGCATTTCATTGAGGGAAATAAGTATTTGATCCCTTAGTATTCATTAGGAGTTCTGGCTTTTACAGACCAGGTAGACACTCCCAATCGACTTGTTACCTGAACTGAAGCCACCTGTTCTCACTAATCACTCGTGTGAAAAACACCTGTTCACAGAATCAGACAATCAGACAGATTCCAAACTGTTCACCATGGGGAAGACCAAAGAGGACCTCAGAGTCAGGATTGTTGATCTCCACAAAGCTGGAATGGGGTACAAAAAGATTAGCAAGGTGTTGGATTTGAAGGTAACAACCATTGGTGCAATTGTAAGAAAATTTAAAAAGCATAACATGATCATCAACAGACCTCGGTCCGGTGCTCCTAAGAAGATTCCACCTCGTGGGGTAGCAATGATTCTGAGAACGGTCAAAAATCATCCTGCAACCACTCGGCAGGAGTTGGCAAATGACCTGAAGGCAGCTGGGACCACAGTTTGCAAGGAAACAATAGGCAACACTTTGCGCAGCAATGGGTTAACATCCCGCAGTGCCCGAAAGGTACCCCTTCTCAAGAAGGCACATGTGGACGCGCGCCTTAAGTACGCCAATGATCACCTGAAAGATGAACCAAGTTATTGGGAGAAAGTTATGTGGTCGGACGAGACCAAAATTGAGCTTTTTGGCCTCAATTCTACCCGTCATGTGTGGAGGAAAAAAAATGCTGCTTATGACCCCAAGAACACTGTGCCCACCGTCAAGCATGGAGGTGGAAGCATAATGTTTTGGGGGTGTTTCTCCGCCAAGGGTACAGGGCCACTTCACCGCATCACTGGGAAGATGGATGGAGCCATGTACCGTACAATCCTGAAGGACAACCTCCTCCCCTCTGCCAGGAAGCTGAAAATTGGCCGTGGTTGGGTCTTCCAACATGATAATGACCCGAAGCACACAGCAAAGGCAACAAAGGATTGGCTCAAGAAACATCACATCAAGGTCATGGAATGGCCCAGCCAGTCACCGGACCTCAATCCGATCGAAAATCTATGGAGGGAGCTGAAGGTCAGAGTGGCCAGGCGACAGCCCACCAACCTTCATGATTTAGAGAGGATCTGCAAAGAAGAGTGGGCCAAAATTCCACCTGGTGTGTGTGCTAAACTTGTGGTTAACTACAAAAAACGTCTCACTGCTGTGCTTGCAAACAAAGGCTTTGCCACTAAGTATTGAGTGTGTTTGGCCAGAGGGATCAAATACTTATTTCCCTCAATGATATACAAATTAATTAAAATATATTCTTTAAAGTTATTTTCTGGAATTTCTTTTTGATATTTTGTCTCTCCATGTTTGAATACATATTATCATAAATTTATAGACTGATCATGTCTTTATTAGTGGGCAAACCGGCAAAATCAGCAAGGGATCAAATACATATTGGACTCACTGGCCCTCATTTATCAATTTTGCGTGGAAACTGGTGCAGATTCTGGCGCAAATACCTCCCTACGCCAGGTGTCGCGTGGTATTTATCAAACAGGCGTATCTCGCCAATCTCAGTGTACGCCAGGCCATTATTGATAAATGCGGCGGATGAAAACGAGCGTATCACGCCCCTATATTTTCTCAGTTTAGAGGCCTCGCCCAGAGGTTTTACGACATGGATATGCGCAATACGGCACTTCCCTGAAGTAGAAATTGACAGAATAACAGCGAAAGTAGAAAAAAAAAGAGTTTCATTTCGGAGCATTAGCCTACAAGCAGCATCAAAGAACGACAGAAGGCAGCAGTTAGGAAGGAAATAACTGCTGCGGTCAACAGCGTTGGTGTTGACTCAAAATCGCCACTAAAAAAGCGTGTTGCTGTTCTGAAATGCAACCAACTGGGGGTGCGGGGCTGCGGGCATAATATAAGTGGTGGAGGAGAAAAAGATGCACCAACTGTAATGGTCCCCATAAAATAAATACACGTCTGCAGAGATTTGAATGATTGGAATGTATTGGCCCTTTTAGATAGCACTATTCAAAAGGGTTTTAAAAACTAAAAATAACACATTTAGCGTTTTACTGTATGACAGCATGCGCTTGGCACGAGTGGTCAGCCCGGCCGTCAGCTGCACAAGCCGACCCGGCAGCGATCAGCTGTGAGAGCGCCCACCGTCCTGCTCCACCAGCAGATAGGAACAACGTGCCGGTTAACGGTGGAAATAAATCGCTCGCTTTAGCATTAATGACACATTAAAAGAGGAACTAACATCTACAAATGCGTCAAATAAATAAAATGTTAAGCTGAATGGTGTGCCGTGTATTTTTTGTATCATAAAGAGCAGTGTATGTCTACTAGCCTACATATTTAATACTTAGGCTAACATTTTGAATGAATGCAGCCCCCGTGCCTCAGTGTCCCCCCAGCTGCTCCAAGACGGAGACTGCCCTTACGCAGTCCCGCAGCCGGTGTGCGCACTATTGAATCAGCTCTCCTACTCAGTTGCACATAAGCTGCTCATTTTTAAGTGATTAATATCTTTATTTCGGTCTTATTTGCACTGCATTTGTATTATCTTCTAATAAGTGTCCAACAAAGTCATCGGCTACCCGGCACAGCCTGCACTGCGAGTCCAAGCTGTTTTCAAATTTGCGTACACGAGCTGAGAGCTGGCGTGGGATTTGAGCGTACCCTACGCTCACGTCCATATTGATAAATGCCGAGATTTGCGTGGAAATGTACGTACACCCATTTTTCTGGTCTACGCAAGATTGATAAATGAGGGCCACTGTGTGTATATATATATATATTAGTGGTGGGCCGTTATCGGCGTTAACGTGCTGCGTTAACGCTAGACTCTTATCGGCGATAAAAAAAATATCGCCGTTAATCTCTTATTCCACCTCCTGTTCGGCTCAGGGGAGATAATAATAGCCGGGGGCCGTTGTTGACACTTGAGGAGCCTTTATTCTCTCACACACCCGCCGCTCTCTCTCTCCATCACTTGCCCACGACACAATCGGGTATTGGAACGCAGGGTGGGTGTGTGTGGCCACCGGTCGCCACGTGACTATAAGTTTCCAAGTTTTAAACACTTCTATCTCTTCAACGTCACCGTACCCGAATCCTAAATATCCCCTTAGCAGACGCTATATTTCATCGGGGGGAAAACTTTGTTTTGCGCCACAGTTCGGCCGTAATGCTGCTGCACACACACACACACAGACACAGACACAGGCGCACACACACACGCTGCATGTCAGAGAGGGGCGCTACCAAAAAGACGAGAGGAGCGGTTGGAGCAGTTGGAGCGTTTAGAGACACATGCGTGCACATTTATTTACATACAATCGCAATCGCAGTCATTTGTGCAGTTATGTAAAATGTTTCACTAAGGAAAATTACAGAAAAAGTAACGCACAGTGACTTTGATGAGTAACTTTAATCTGATTACTGGTTTGGAGATAGTAACACGTTAGATTACTCATTACTGAAAAAAGAGGTCCGATGCCGGTAACGCGTTACTAAGTAACATCTTGTTGAACATTATTTATTTTCATCACCAATTATCATAGTAGAACAGCTTCCTCAAGCAGATGAGCCCCTGGTCTGATGCGCCACCTGGCTTGAGAAACACGTTCTCAAAGACTTACTTTGAGTCATTATTTAGGGAGCACACACATATTATGAATGAATTCAAATGAGACATTTTAATCTAGATTAATCTAGATTAATTCCAAAATTAATCTAGATTAATCTAGATTAAAAAAATTAATCTATGCCCACCTCTAATATATATATATATATATATATTGAACTTGCCCCTTTCTTATATACTTGTCTCATTGCTGGTTATTTTCACTTGGAGGCTTGAAGTTGATATGACTCAACTTCCGCAACATGCAGTGGATTGTGGGTCAGAATCGGCCTAAATAGCATCGTGATTTCCATACTAAAAATCACGACTGGATGTAGTAGCATCTGACCACATGGATTGGGACATCCTGAATCTTTTTATACCATACTGAATAGTAGGGAAGTATGGGGATTAGAACGCAGTACTTGTGCCTGCAGCATTCCCATCAGGCCCGGTTCTAGAAAGTTAGATTTGGGTGGGCCTGTAGAAATTTTAGGTGGGCACACTGGGCAGAGAGACCGAAGAGCCGGATTTTTTTTGCCCTTGTAAGATCTCTGCGTCTGCTTTTTGGCACATTTACTGTGAATTGTGTAGAATACAATATGCAAATAAACTTTGAGTGTTGCTGTGTGGGAGATTTGATTCTTGCATGTTTTTTTCCAAAATGTTTATGAATAACATATAATATACATTATATACAACATAATGTATCTTTTTTTTTAAATTGCAGTATTAACTGTAGGCAGCCTGAGCTGATAGAAGAGAAAGCTTTGGGACTGGGCAACCTGGATGGTGGTAGTCCAGAGCTATATACTATACATTACACACTATATAGATATATAGTCTTTCCACTATTGGCTCGATGTCCAGCTGGGTGAAGATAGTAGCCAGCCGAGGTCACGACCCTGCTAGGGGGTCCGGGGGTATGCCCCCCCGGGAGATTTTTTTTTACCTTTTTAAAGTGAAATGCATGAATCTGATGCACTTTGAGAAGAAAATTAAGAGGCTAGATCTGAGGAATTTTGTGTGAACAAATAATTTGGAGACACTGGGTCGGATGAATTAGAAGCTATTGAAGAAAGACACATGGATTTTCCATAGAAATATACATTTGAAATAAAATATTATGCAGGGTCCTCTGGGATGGGTTTGGTGCTCTTTTTCTTTTACGGGACATATTTTTCCGTAATATAATGAATTTATTTAAATGCAGTGAGAGGAACGAAGCAGAAGAACTCTGTTGTCCAGTTATCTTTTTTTCCACAGACGAGGCTGAAATAGGCTATAGACTATACACAGTGCATGGGCAACTGAGGGCAGCCCCATTTTCAAATATTTTTAAATAAACTCAATACAAACTGTGCATGCCATGGACTTGAACGTGACGTGATCAGTTAACCTCGGATTACCTCCCAGATGAACTGATACAATTATTAAGCTATTAACTATCTACCAAAACATTGTATTCCTTTTATTGTATGATAATTTACATTTACATAATATGATGTTGATATCAAACACACAAAAAAATAAAAAAAATAAATAAAAAAAAATTGGGGGGGCCCCCCTGGCAGTCGGGACCCTAAGCAACCGCTCATTTCGCTTATGCCTCGGGCCAGCTCTGCTGACCAGAGACCACTATAAGCGGGTGGGTAACTTGGAGGCAGGCTGTCCTGCCCACCCAATAATACAATTAGAAGCAATGCATGGTAATGGTATATTCTTTAGTATTAATTAATTGTCTGAATTTTATTTGACATTTTCTTAGACAGCGAATGAACAGGTCTGCCCGATAGTGGGTCCAGTGTTAATTTCGTAGACTAAGACTATGACGAAAAATATTCGTCTACGAACCTTTTTCACGGACGTAAACTAAATAAAAACTAAATAAAAAGGCAGATGTGATGACGAAGACTGAGACTAATTTAACTGACACTATAGTCTACGAATAGGAACTAGACGAAACTGTTAGGGCGGGACGAATGGAGAAGAGATCCAATCAGAACTACTCTTTTTGTGGGACAAGTTGGGAAGAAATCCAATCAGTGCAAAGCAGCGAATTCAACCCTGTGTCGGTGAAAATCGACGGGAGACCGCGCAGGTGTGAGCGGGTGGAGTGAGCCGCTGTGCTGAAAAACTCTGCGGTATGATGGACAAAAATTATAGTCAGGGATATCCTGCCTGTTAACGATGTCTAGGGGAACGGCTAAGTTCCGCGATCTGTTTGTAGTAGGCTCTGTCTCGAGTTTGAATACACAGAGCCATGTCCATGTGAAACTGCCGCCTCCGTCCGTTAGTTTCTGTTTTTAAGTTACAATCAACTCCGACGCATGGACAGCGTTCAATTAAAACCTCTAATTGTATTATCTAAAAGGCTTTGATGCAAAAGAAGTCCGAACACACACAGCGGCAGCAGTGTTGCTTAAAGGAAGGCGCAGTTGCTCAAATGTATCAGCACCTCAACTGCGTGCTGCTGCTGCTGCCCAGGGGCGGCCTTAACGATCTCGGGGCCCGTTTCAAGACCTAGTGTGGGGCCCCCCACTTTTTTAAAATATTTTCTTTATTTTATTTTATAAATAATGCTTGTGCATGCTCCCCGCAAAAAGAAAAAAGATTGTGGAATCCAGTTGGTTCATAGACAGATCATGAGATAATGGACCCCCGGGCACAGGCTCTTAAAGCCCCCCCTCCCCCCTATCCAGTCAGGTACACTGATTTTATGTGAGATTATTACTAATGAAATAGAATACATGTTTTGTATTACAACCATTAAATCTGTGTCTGTATTGCATATTCAAACCTTAATACCATTCAATGAAGAAAAACACTTAGTCGACGAAGTCCGCTGTAGATTTAGTCAAACTAAAATCTGCTTATATTTAGTAGACTAGACTAGACTAAGACTAAAATATTTTAGATGACTAGAATAGGACTAAGACTAAATGGTGTGATATTCAAAAGACTAAGACTAAATCAGAATTTGCTGCCAAAATTAACACTGAGTGGGTCTGGACTTCCACCTAAAAAAAAAAAAAAAAAAAAAATTTTTTTTGATTGGGTGGGCACGGCCCACCCTGGCCCCTGGCTACCGCCGGCCCTGATTCCCATCACTTCTAGAACATCTGTAAATGCAGCACCACCACTTTTAACACTAGTTATTTTCCTCTCCAGTTTTAATTTGCCTGATTGAAAGGGGTTTTATTGGGACTGAATCACACATAATTGCTCTGGGACCAAACTGTGCCTTATGCAGAAGATTTCATCATCAAAGCGTGAACTCGAGGAACAGTCCTCCTCTATTTCCCCAGAGTTATTTAAACCTTTATATAGTTACAGTAATATTATTGTTCTAGGTGTGAAGGATGGTTCACCACTTAAAATAGTCCCATCTTTGTGGCTGCAACTGCATGGCATTAACACAGAGAGGGACGGAAATATAGGTCCCCCTGTTCCCATGTAACTGGTTTTAAATCCTAGCATGGACAATTTTAAGACTTGTATAAATCAAAGGCCAACAATGTACATTTAATTTGCCTAAACCTTGTCTATTTGCGTCTGTATATTTCTCCTATACAACCATCTGCCGTTTTTTCAATACTCTGAACCAAAACGCTTAACTTGTAAAGCAATGACATCAATTAAACTGTCATTAATCATTCTTAGCACTGTTCTGAATGTTATAACAAAAGGATTTGTTCATATGTTGTAAATTGTCTGATATACGATACATTTTCATCTTAAAACATGCCCAAAATCCATTCTTACGACGTGTACATTATTTGTGAAAATGAAATTAAGGTTTAACTTTTAGGCTTAGTTAGATAATGCTATATTTGCACATTTCTTAAAGAGCACTTATTATGCTTTTTAGTCCTTTAAACGATACCAAAGTGTCAAATCATGACGTACATGCATTTTTACGTTTTCCCTGCCGACTGTCTGGGGTGACAGTGAACAGCGGTCAACACTAGGGACGCCAGTCGCGATTCATTTGTTCAAATTTCCTGGATCGCACAAAGTGGATTTTCCATGTATGGTAATGCTGCTACAGGCTCAGGCCCGCTCCCTTCGCAGTTATTCAGGAAGGTAACCAATTACAATGGAGTGGGTTTGGTGGGAGGGGGGAGGGGGGCAAGGGGGCGGAGAAAGACGAGTATTGACAGAGAATGCAGAAAGAGCTTGGCCTGGACATCCAGACCCATATCTAGAACAATAGAGGGTCTGGCCACGATCAATAGTAATTCCCAACTCAAGGGGCTCCTACTCGTGCATTTCAAATGCAAATGCCAGTGCACGCAATTGGATAGCACTACAACCAATCAGAGCAATGAACAAGGTGACGTATTAAGCCCCGTTCGTTTAGCGAACAGCAGGATTAACTGTTCAATTAAACTTTTGCCGTGGTCGGTCGGCAAGAGAGAACCTTCCTCTTTGTTGCTAATGAAAGATTTGAGTGCCGTCTTCCCAATCGTTAAGTGTCGAGGCCAAAGCCGTCTCGAACTCAAACAACATATCCGCAGCCATCTTTGATGTTTACAATCGCGGCTTCGACGCCACATGCACGTCATTGTCGTCATCCGGTTACATCCGCCCCTGAGCACCATACATAGGGCTCTGGCCCATCCATATCAGAAAGAACGATTTGATTGGTAGCTCAGGATTTCTTGACATATTTAATGAGCGTCAATGGAGAGTGTCCAGACCAACAGGCGCAGCAAATTTTTTTTGCCAGCGCCTAGCGGCAGGTCTGGATTTTCAGGCTGGAAAGCGCCCAGATGACAGGAAGAGTTTCCCCACAATCTACTTTTTTTTGTTGCGCGGTCATTTGGTTCAGGCTGCTCTTTAGGAGTCATTAATAAAAAATTAAGTCCAGAAAAGTGGCATAATAGGAGATCTTTAAAACATTTCTTAAACACATTGGTAATACAATTTTTGTTTTGTTTTACTGTAAGAAATCAACTGGCAAAGTTTCATGATATCTATGAGTTGAAAATGTTACCCTATTCACCTGCAGTGTCTCAGCTTAAAATGTGTGCGTTTGAATCGCAAATCCATCCAAAATATTTTGTAGACGAATCGACTAACTCTGTAACTTTGAATGTGTTCTAACAAGAATACGCATATGTGTGAGTGTAGAGAAAGTGTGTGTGTGTGTGTGAGAGAGTAGAGAGAGCGGTCATAAGAGGTCGAGTGATGTCAGTGTCAGTGCTCTCCCTCCTTGTTGACCCTGTCACGGTGACTGCCACCCATGTGTCTCCATCTGAGCGAGACACACACACACACACACACACACACACACACACACACACACACACACACACACACACACACACACACACACACACACACACACACACACACACACACACGGATGTGACATCTTCAAGTGCAGGGGCAACAGCACTGTCAGCGTCAAGGGCAAGGAAAGCTGGATGGGCTTCAAGTGTCTTCCCTGAGTCACCACTCTAACAAACTCAACACCTCGTCCTCCCAGCATACACTGCCTCACTGGATTTATTATCATTTTTATTATTAGCGTTAGGTAATCCCTGCTTTATACAATGGTGTATTAGGGCCACTGAAGAAATAAAAAGGGTTAGGGTTTGTTGAGAAAATATCAGATTCTCTGAGAAACAGCCTGCATACTTTGAGAGGTTGGTAAGCGTTGTTAAAGGCATCAGGGATCAGTGAACACCAATAGACACATCAATCACAGCACAAACCATCTCTTTCCCACTTACTTACCATGAGCTTATTCTCAACATTAATGCTCCTGTACTTCCAGTTTTTGATGTATTACATTTTATGTAAAAGCTATTTGTGTGTGTGTGTGTGTTCTGTCGAGCTAATACAGGCCAATAAAGGATTTCTCCATCCCATATTTGCAAAGTTCTTATTTTATCTCGCATCTATTTGCCTACAGGCAGACAGCACTGCAGAGAAAGTGAGTGTATGTGTGTGAGTGTATGTAAAAGTGTGTGTTGTGAGCATCACGAGCACTCGCTCGTGCTTTGAGGGTGATGTATTGAGCCAATCTCTGAGTGACGTCTCATACATCACTTTTTATTGCAGCGCTTTGGCCCTAACCCTCTCTTCCGTTCGTCTGTTGCTCAATCTTTCCTTCGCTCCATTTTGGGCACGAGCGGTGGTGTAAAAGATAAATAATAAAGTTTCATGAGACTTTTCACATTCAACTAGCACAGAGAGGGGCTTGTCAGCCGCTGTTCTGAGTGATAGTGTTTATAACCCTTTGACAAGATTAAACGGTGTCAAACTGTACATAGCTCTAGCTGCGGTAAGCCTCTTGACCTCACGCATTCATCAACAGGTCGCGGCATTTTGAACTAAACAGCATGCAGAATGTGTTGTTTGTTTAGCTGAGAATAATAACGCCTAGCATCAGCTGCCGTGCGTCTGTCGGAGAATACAAAGTGTAGCGGCCCCGTTTACCTGCTCATCTTATTGTTGAAAGTGAACATTTGAATTTTTACAAACCAACACATCTTTCACTTTCGGAGTTCCACTGTTTCATTTTTTCTAAATCATAACCGAGCACTACAAATTCCTAACGTGTCTCTTTCCCTAATTCTTAATGAGTTTTGATGGGACCGCTTTTGTCCGGCCAGGCGACACATTATTTAGCTCACTCTTACTCTACCCACATATAAACAGCCACGAAAAATCTGTTATCGCTAAATGCCACCGGATAAAAGTGCCATTTCACCATTAATTGTGCTCTGTTATCTTCACACAGATAATTGTTTTTATCACAACAAAATTGGTCTCGGCTGGCAGTTCATCAGGTCTATGGCTGCACAAATTTGGTGTCGGTTTGACTCCCTTTGAATTGCCATTATCAATATATGTATAACAACTTGCATGGTATTTTAAGTCTTTCAACAGGAAATGAAAGGGTTCATATTCTGGTATCCTACCGAGCTTAAACTAACACTCGGTGTACATTTGCTTGTTAAACCACAGGCAATGAATACAAAGCCTCAGTGTTGCAGTAGGTTTCACTCACCTTTATGACATACACAACATACAAAAACACACATTGAGGTACTGTTTTGGCCCGAATATAAGATATATTTTATAATCTTATAAGATTATAAGATTATAAAACACATTGAATAAAATACTTATCTTCATTGCAAATGAACTGTAGTGCAAATAGTCAGAAATCTGATGTGTTCACCACAGACTATATTTATCTGCACCGCTGTGAGCGCTCTCGCTGTCATCTCTCCTATGCTTTGGTTCGGTCGTGGCATAGCGGGTCATCCAAGCTGCTGTTCTCGGCATTTGAGACACAGCATTTATTTAATGCTCATAATCACATAGCCTAGTGCTGAAACAAAATGAAAGCTATCAAGGACGTGGTTTAAGGCTAAAATGATAACCGGGCCAAGTTGACGTTGTTGAGGGGAAAGGCTTCTGCGATCTCCGTTAGTTTCAGTCTACAGCCAACAAAGTTACAATCACCACCACTGCATGGACAGCATTTAAATGAAGACTTTCATTCTTATTATCATTAGGGCTCTGATGCAAATGATGACATCTGAACATTATCGCTCTGCCGATTCATGGCTCTGACACGTTGACTCCTCTTCTCTCTCAGCCAGATTTTTGGCTGTCCAATCAGGGAACACAGGGCTGAGAACAATAATGTTGAGGTTGTGCGCCAGTTTCAGTTGAAGTCAGAAGCCGGCGCATGACTACCTCACGACCAAACTTTATGCGATTGGTTGGCAGATCCAGAGTGGCACTGGACACTGGGCACATCCAATAGTTTTAAACTTCAACAGACACCCACCTTCAAGTGAGTTAACGTTTGTCAATTGAGCGATTCCAGACCTTCTGTACAAATGAAATGAAGTACGATGGTCTGGTAGGACCAGGCTAGGAGATTGGATCCATTTAAGAAAATAAATATATCAATCAAAATACAGCTCTATTTAGTGATGATCGCTTAATTCCTCTGTTTAATCATATACAACACAATTTCACAAACAATTTAATTGTGGCCAGTGAAAATGCTGAGTGGCTATTAACTAAAACCACATTGGCTAGTGAGCAAACACTTTGTCAAGCTGTATATATAGTTTTTCAAATAAATTACACATTTTTTAACAAATGTAATAATTCAGGGTGAAGACTTTTCCTGTACCATGTAAGTTAATTTTAAATGATCTTAACTTGAAAAGGGAAGTTGCACAAGTTTTAGTTCAACTAGCTAGGCAAACTTTCCTTGTGTTGATAATGTTATTAGTTATCAGTATTTGTTCTTTCTCACAGTATGAAGTTGAAACAATTGGTGATTAAAGTAAAGTTTTGTTAACTTAAAAAACAGAGCTGGGACAACTAAAACATTGCACTAAAAGTAATTTAATGCTTTAGGAACTTTAATTTCTGAGTTGAAACAAAGGCAATCTTCAAGTTGAGAGAAATTGCATTTTAAAAGCATCAGGTGAACTTTCATTTCCAAGTTTAAACCACTTGAAATGTTTTAGAGTGCATTTACACTGTCCAAAAGCATGGCGGCGTAAAAGTGAAACAGCGGTGGACCAGACAAAAGCCCAGTGGCAGTTCTGTAACCATGCTGTCCTGGAGAAAAAAAAGTGCACAAGCTGGTTTTTAAGCACTTTAAAGCAATTAGTGCAGAGGACAGACCCAGCTGCGCCATTGATTACTGTTATTTATAAACCTGACAGCGCCCTGATGGGGGGACAAAATCTACCCGCTTCATCTTTTCTCCTCCCTCCTTCCCTGACTGACTAGCCACCAGTGTTGGGCAGTGTTGGGCAGTAAGGCGTTACTGTTGTAATCTTTTTTCCCCAGTAATGAGTAGTGTAATTATTAACATAATTTCATTTAATACGTTAAGTGATTCTTTGGAATTTTGTTTGTAATCTAATTGTCACAAAACAACATCCACAGGCCGGACCGGACACCGGGTCACAGAGCAACCGCTAGCATGGACAATGAGAGGGAAAGGCTGATATTCACCAGCTGGAAATATCCCAATCACATAAACTAAGAGAGCGGCGGTGGCGGTGCAAACGCATCAGAGGGACACACACTTATATCAGTGGCGGTGCGCAGATTGAACAGATCCATTCATTTTTGGAATACATTATTTTACTTTCTAACAAGGTGACAACCACTATTATGGCACACTGTCCACTGTCACATGGGCAGGTATTTCATCTTTTGTTCTTTGATTATTAACTGTGATAAATAAATACCGAAATAATTAAAACTTCCAGCTGGACCAACGTAACTTTGCTGGAAAACAGATGGAATTCATGATATTTAGTTATGACCCTAACTTATGTGCAGAATGATGCGCCAAACAGTTGAACTAACCAATGTAAATTTATGTCATTATTAGGGCTGTCAAGCGATTAAAAAAATTAATCAAATGAATTACGGGCTCTGTGATTAATTAATCTAAATTAATCACATACCTACATGAGACCTTTATGCCTGTTTATAGACAGCGGTATAACCTACCGTTTCTCTCTCTCTCTCTCTCTCTGCACCTTTATTTACTCTTATATCCCGTGCAGGCTGTGTCCGCAAGCTACAGGTGCAGCTGCGCGATCATCTCACCCCTTTTGCACCCGGTCAAAGGGCACTATAGAAGCGCGATTAAACTGCGTTAATTTTTTTAACGAAATTAACGCGTTCATTTGACAGCCCTAGTTATTATCGTTGTCAGGTTAATGTTGAAGGGCTGCTTTAAAGAGCTCGTATAATGCAGTACATTTGTGTATTGTTGAGATGGTGTGTGTGTTGTTGTTTTGCCAATGTTGGGTCTATTTGTTTGTGCATTGCTACTTTTCACAGTTGCTTTATTTAACAACAGACTTGTATAAAATATTGTGGTCACAGACATTCATAGTTTAGGCGATAATAGTCTGGCTAACCGGATACAGACAACTAGTATTGTGCTCACGGCTGCCGTCAAACTCCTCTCCTTCCCCGCTGCAGCCTACCGTTTCTGCTCTGCTCAGAACAGGAGAAAACAGAAAGTGCGAGCGTGTGTTTGATACGGTTTGTTATAACCAGCTCATAATGTTGCTGCACACACAGTATGAGTCAATAACAGTGTTGGTCGGCATCTTTTATAATCGGTCCGTGGTCGGCACCAAATTTACCTATTTTGAAAGGACACGTTGCGGCTTCCTGGGCCTAGTGCTGCCCAATACAATTGTGATTGGTTAAAAAAATAAAAACAGGCAAGCACAGTTTTCCCCCTAATACTCAAAACTAAATGGTGTTTAGTGTTTTGTCCTCTCAACACAGCCTTCAAGACGAGGGACGCAACAATATTTTTTTGTGATCTAACAGAAAGTAACAATTAACAAGTTACTTTTGGCATGGAGTGATAAGTGAAGTAATATTACTTTTGAGCCCAACACTGCTCGCTACCTTTGTTTTTCTCACATCCACCCTTCTCCACCTGTTCTATTTTTCTTTTTCTCCTTCCTCAGTAGAATTCATCAGCATACCAGCAGCCCCGTCTCTATTTCTGCTCTCCTTTCCTGCCAAATTCACTCTCACACATTGCTTTACTGTCTTGACAGAAAAGAAGAGAAGGCATAGAGGTAAGCTGAGCAGGAGAATTCCCCTCGTAAACAAAGAAAAAATGTATTTCTGCTTTTTGCTAGGACAAGCCAATACTCCCTGTGGTATTTGCCTTGGGCCTCGCGGCAGTTTGGGAATGGTTAAAACACAACAGCCCCTCTGATAAGCTCGGACATTCATGGAGATTGTCTTGCATACAGGTATATGCCCGGATAAGTGTCACAGAGTGGGAATGGAGGCATCAAATCCATTCCCAGGCTCTGGGGCCATGCAGCAGGCCGCCAACAACGGGAGCATTATGGCCCCGGCCCTGGCTGTCTTTGTCTGGCTCACAGGGGACTATGTCCAGAGGAATGTAAGAAAGTGCAGGTGAGTTTGGATGTGCATGTGATGTGTATTTGTGTGCCAGGAGCAAGTGTGGAGGGCTGGGAGTGAGTTCAAGAAATGCAATGCACAGAATTTCCAAACAGGCACACATATAACATGGAAAGACTTCGGCTTCACTGATTTGACATATGTAGCAGCAAAAGAAGCCAACCTATAGATTATTAAAGGGGTTAAATCAGAATAAACTACAGCGTGCCTGTTCATGGTAATGGAGTAAACATCTATGCAGTGCTCCAGATGAGTTATTTTTTTAATAGTGGCGCACTAATTGCAATTTTCTTGTCCGATTACGATTAACGATTTTGACCGTGTTTGATTATTCACAGCATACTCAAACGTTCTTGAAACCTGGCCAGCCAGACTACAAAGCGGCTAACGACTAAGCCTATATGATAATGGCACAGGGCATTTTCTCCAGTTTAAAAGGTTAACATTTACAATGATGTGTAAAACTCAGGCTACATATTTTGGGTTTCCATTATTTTAAAGTGGCCAGAGTGCGGAAAACCACCGCTTAGGAGCTTAAAATGCCATGGGGGGGAATCCCCAGACCTACCGATTTCTTTTTGGGTTTGGGCCCAAGCTTTTACGATAATGAACGCTAATAAAAGTGTTTTGATGCTGACTCTGGTGTGTGTGTGTCTGTGTGTTGGAGTCGGAACACGTAATCATGAGCAGTGTCTCTCTCTCTCGGATAGCGCATACATTAGGCTATTTATTTATCTCTGACCCTAACATTTTAGAGACTCCCACAAAACTCAGATTATAACTCGAACCCTGCTGATATCATAGAAGCGGGAATTATTTAATATCATAATGTAATCCTAGTTCTGTCCACTTTGCTTCTACTTAACACAATATCACAAGTTAAATAATGAGTGTGCCTACACAAGTTGTAATCATTGTCATTTCTGCATTAGGGTGAACTCTTGCTGTCCATTAACCAAAGCTTAATGTCAATATTCAATAAATACACATTGTTTTTTTTTAACTCAACAGGTCTGGTCTATGTGAGACAACATCTTTGCCAGATGGCAGAGGCTGGGGTGGAGCAAATCAACCAACATTCATCAGTTGAAGAAGATTGTTTCTACTCAATTTGGTCTGGAAGGCCACAAGGTACAGGGGAGCTTGATGGGTTTCAAACCAGATAGATCTGCTGAACTCATTTCCACACATCAATAAACTTTGTCTCAAACTCAACACTGGCCCGCCTGCCTCAGCCAACTGTGAGCGTCTCTTCAGCTGTACCTGTCTGCTTTTCCATGCGGAGGGAGCATATAAGGATGAATTCTTCTAACCTTGAAAACCAACTGCTGCTCAAAATGAACAAGGAGTTCAAAGAGTAATTCACTAAGAATGGAGACACAAATGAAGGAAGTGTAATCTAGATATACAGTACGGCAGGGCAATAAAAAAGTGTTTATTGCAGCTGCCATGCGGGTCATTTGATATGTCTGAGTTCAGTTGACATTTTTTATTTTGACGGGTAGATCACGACTGATATTAAAGAAGACAACAGTTTTGTCACAAGCATCTTGAAGGTCCCTGATACTCGAAGAGTTTGGACTTAATTTAGTCATTCAGGCAAACTCACAACACTTATAACCGTAACCTGATATGATTTCATACATTTACTCGTGAAGCAAAGACGAATGGTGTACATAATCCACGAATATGCCCCCATCGTTATTTGTTTAAAAATGTTTTATGAAATGGTCTGAAAACAGTGTACTGTACCTTTATACATGTTTTATTTAGTTGTTGCACTTTAATTTACTGTCCCCCATAATACAACAATGTTTGCACCTGAAATGCTGCTCTATAAATATGTCTCACTTGGACTTTGTGGAACAAAGCAGAGGAAGACAAAACGTCACAGAATTAGAAGTAAAGAAGGAGATATAGAAATAATTCAAAAACACTGTCTGTAGACAGAGATACAGCTGGGGAAAACACTAACTGCTGAGAAGGCGCAGCATCAATTACCTAACATCTTCAGCTATTCTTAACATAACAAGAAGCATCACAACGGATCAGACGGAGAGCTCATTAACTGCCTTGTGTTCGAACTATTTTGAACTCTCCATCTAATGATGCCTACACACACAGGCACGCTCTCTGTGGCAGTAAATGAAACAAGGAGAACGCACAAGTGATAATTCTCTAAAATTCTCCACACATGAGTACGCACGTACGGTATTATAGTGCAGTGTCAGAACATACACACAGATGTGCCTGTTGGAGATTGGCTGTAATTCCGACGCATTTTTTGTCCCGACAACTCAATAGTCCGAAATATTTCCAATTAGAAAAAATGTCAATTGTTGCAATCAACCCAATGACATCACACCAGCCTCTGCGTGCCATGATGAACACATGCGTGCTCGTGTGAGGAATATTTTAGAACTATTGAACTTTTTGAAATCAATGCAATGAAAGTTGTGCACTGGACAAGGGTTGTGCCATTTCCTTGCAGCTTCAGTGTGACCTCGTTAATTTTTTGGAAGAAGTCTGCAGGCACATGATGTCACACTGGCAGGTTAGCGACGTTCCTCTTAGATCAGCATCAATGGGCTACAGAAACTCCACCATGCTGTCAAACAGCTCACAGAAACGGGCGAGGCAGTTGCCTTTGGTGAGCCAGCAGACATCGGTGTGCAGGAGTCTCATATTCAGGGCATGAGCTTTAATTGTGTTGATTGCCTTGACAGCAACATTGAGGGTCCTGTGTAAAGGTGGACTTTTAGACATCGCAACAAAGTTGTGGTGGTGAAGGACACAGTGGACTGCGGGACCAGCTCCTTCAGCAGAGTGGTGAAAACATGGTACCTGCCAACCAGGATGTTGTCTAACGGAATGGACTTCTCCTTTAAATACGAATGGAGCGCATTAAAAATGGACTTGGTATCCATTTCAAGATATTTGGCAAATAAAAATTCTTCCGCCATCTCCTGACTGCTGGAGGCTTTGTAGCAAACATCAGCAGAGCTTTGATGTCAACAGTGGTTGTCTCATCCAGCTGCAGGCTGGAATGGCAATTTGTATCAGCGCCATCTCATTAATCCTGCGTGCCACTGTGTCGTTGCTGAGTGGGATGGATTTGAACACCTGTGTGGGGTCCTCACAGATTAGAGGACCTACTGTATCTAATGGCAGGGAGCAGCAACATCTCTCCGATTGTGAACTGCTGCCCACATTTTGCTATCAGCAGAGGGATGTTGTACTCCAGTAACCCACTATAACTCTGGCTGGTCGTCCTAGCGAAGAGACTGCTGATGTTACTCCTACCATGCTTCTCTTTAAGGTCCTGGAAGAACGGACGTTCCTTGTTCGCTTTGTCCGGCTGGATCGTCACAAGGTGCTGAGATGTGAGGGTTTCATAGCCTTGTTTGAAAAGATCTTTTTACACAACAAGCACATGGGAAGTTGTGCATCGGTTGGGGAAGGTACAAAACTATAACTAAAGTATTCTATTGAATACTGGCGGCATTAACTTCTTATTCTGTTTTTTTGCATATAAGCTAGGCTATATTGCTCATACAATAGTAACAAGAGCATAAATGAGGCAAACAAACCTCTCCAATATTGTAAGCTATTTAGTTGATAAGTTTTCTTAATGTGTGATAATTTATTGACTTTGAACCATGTAGAGAGTTTGCCAGTTCTTTATTAACAACCCTCATGATGATGTGAGAATTTGTGTTTGAGAAAAATCAGCTAATTGATTTCTGATCTGATGCATTGGCCAAATCATTATTATATATATCATACACAGCAAGGGCCCAAGGATTGACCCTGAGGGACACCACAATTCATCCCAAAAGGAGGGGAATTCACTCCTTTAAATGCAACAGTGAACTGAAGTCTGTCTTTCAGACACTTTTGACAAGTCTAAAATGACCTATTGTGAAATCTTTATTATCCTTTGCTTTATGGAGTTCATTAATCAGATGTGGAATAGCCATGTATGTGGAGCAGGCTTTCCTGAAACCGTTTTGATGTTTTTAGAGTATGTCTGTTGTAGCAATCTGTCGTATGAAAGCTTTTCGAGAATTTTTGAGAATATTTATAGCAGTGATTACAATTTAAGTCAAGATGTCCACCTTCTTTTAGACAAACTGTTCACTACACTTACTACCCAAACTTCAAGTAGTGCTGGTCATCTGGCTCTTTTATCATTGGCTTGTTAAGAGCCTCTAGCACTTCCTTCGAGTATGGCCTCTTCTTATTATTATATCTTTTTATGCGTGTCATTTTGCCGATACCAAAACATGCCACAATAACTATCAAACGCGACCGATCCATATAATCTGTCGTCTGTACAGTATATACTGAACTACATGAAAATACAAAATTAATTGCTTTAATGCACAGGATTTCAAAACATTACTCGTCCTTAAACAAAGGCATAGAGACAGAGCTGAAGACATCAGTTGTACGGCAGCGCTCTCACACTTCACGTCACCATCAAAGGTCATGGTGACAGATCTTACATTTCTCCAGCCCTTTCTTCCCTCTGCTGTCTCCTCTTCTCTCTCACTGGCTTTAAAGTCGAGCTCCCCTGTGTGTGGGTGTGCGTGTGTGTGTGTGTATGTGTGTTGAGATGAGAGGAAAACTGTGATTAGAGTGTGTGTGACTGTCTTCCTCTGTGTGTGTGTGTGTGTGTGTGTGTGTGTGTGTGTGTGTGTGTGTGTGTGTCAGAGTGAGAACAGAACAGGGAGATAAGAGAGGAGTGCAAGCTGACATATTTGAGGTGAGATGCGGGTTCAGGCAGAGGTTGGGCTTTTCTCAGGGGTCCGGTGAACCTGTTGAACGAAAGATCTAAAAAACCTAAAGAGAGGAGGACACGGAGATCAAAACTGCCCTACCCACTAACCCTCCCTGCAGGCTACACTTCTATCTATTCTCTCTTATTTAGTCAGACATCCTCCCCACACCTGGCAGACATAAGGCTTGTCAAGCTGCTGGGACTGCTCTTCAGTTGTCTTGATTTGACCAAAACCAGTTCATGAAATAAATGCACACAGTTGTAAAGACATACTTAGTTTTATAACTACAGCTCCTACTATTAACCATAGATAGTTGTAGTTAGTAGCTATTAACATAGGGGAGCGGGTGACTGAATCCATACATGGATACCAAAACTAAAGTCATGCTGACCCTCACAAGACTTTTAGTAATGTTTTTGTATTAGGTTCCTGTAAATAATCAAGTCCTTGATATCCATATTGCAAGGTTATCACAAGAGTATCTCTTTGTGTTCAAATAACACACACGCGCACACACAGTTCAAACTAAACTTTGTGCACAGCTCTGATGCGCGCATGTTCACCTCATCATGAGGCAGTGACCCGTGGGGCTGCCGCTACCCAACTCATCCACCCTGCACCATCTGCACTGGACATGTACTGTACATCAGCGATTCTTAAGAAGTGGGACAAAACAGGGTGCAATGTTGCAAAAATACAAACCCTATGTTTAGGCAAATTAAATTACATGTACAGTGTCTTGCAAAAGTATTCATACCCCTTGAAATGTTCTACATTTTGTCACGTTACAACCACATATGTTAATTCATTTTATTGGGATTTTATGTGATACACCAACAGAAAGTGGCGCATCATTGTGAAGTGGAATGAAAATGAAACGTGGTTTTACATTTTTTTTAGAAATAAAAAACTGAAAAGTGGTGTGCAAAAGTATTCAGCCCCCCTGAGTCAATGCTTTGTAGAACCACCTATCGCTGCCTTTACAGCTGCAAATCTATTGGAGTATTTCTCTACCAGCTTTGCACATCTACAGACTGCACAGATTTATTGCCCATTCTTCTTTGCAAAATAGCTCGAATTACAGATTTAGTATCAGATTGGATGGAGAGCGTCTGTCAACAGCAATTTTCTTTTCTTCTTTCTCAATATTCTCAATTGTTTTTAGGTCTGGACTTTGACTGGGCCATTTTAACACATGCCTATGCTTTGATTTAAACCAGGGTTTCTCAATGGGGGCGGTACCGCCCCCTGGGGGGCGTTCGTACAACCTAGGGGGGGGGGGGGGGGGGGCGCTGGGACCAGGCTGGGACACGAGAGCTTTTTAATTTTTTTATTTTTTTTTATAAATATATTTTAAACTTTCTTAAAAATCTTATAAATCTTTTGACTGCAAAAATAGGTTACCTGAAATAAACAGCCTATTTTAACTTTTCATGTTTCTAACCCCTCAACCTCTTTTTAACTATTCTCTCCAATGTTCTGCGGTCTGCTGACTGTCACAGCCTTAGAAAAGAGAAGGCTCTGCAGACAGCCAATCAGAGGTCTTTGACTCAGAACAACCAGCCAATCAAAGCCTTAGCGGCAGAGGAATCAGCCAATCACAGACTAGTATAATGACGTTTACTGATATTGCTAATGCTAGCGCAGCGAGATTCAAACTTAAACTAACTATTGTCTCTGAGGTGGAGAAAACACAGAGTAATCAGCCAAAGCATGGAGTTAACTAACACACAAGCAGAACCATGTTAAAGACACAACCCTCATATTGGAGAGGGACGATATACTAAACGCTGTGCACCGCGAGAGAAAATCCTCAGCGCCAAAGTGTTTTTTTTTATATATATAGGGGAAGGTGGGGTGATTTGTGCAACTTTTTACTCAAAGTGATTTTAAAGTGAGGCCTTGACAGTTATGTCTCCAACTCAAATATGTACATATATTTCAGGATGTTGTGCATCCCTGGCAATAAAAACTTTGGATCTGGAATAAACTGTTTAAGAAATATAGCTTTCGGAAAAAAAGTTGTCTTGTCGCACAAATCACCCCACTACGTGGGGTGATTTGTGCGTCATTGTGTCACAATGACAAAGTCACCATCATCATCTTTCTGGCCATCTGAACTCTCATCAGTGGTGTCGTTAAGTGGAATTGAGATGTCACTCTCTTCTGAGCTACTGTAGACAATCACTTTCTTTTGGTGACCAGCGTATACAGCCATGCCACTGGCACAACTCTCAGAAATGTACTTTGCACTAGTTGCTCCGTGCTTGTGGAACCAACTGCCACCTGACAAATGTGATTCCCCCTACATTTCTGCCTTTAAATCAAGGCTCAAAACCCATATGTACACCCTGGTGTTTCCTCCCCATTAACCTCTGCACTACTTACTTACCTCTGCACTACTATCTGTGTTTATGTGGATGTATGGGCTTTACGTCTTTTATTTTGGTTATTGTTATTTTACCTTCATTGTTTACCTACTGAATGCACTATGTACAGCACTTTGGACAGTGCAAACTGTCATAAATGTGCTTTTATAAATACATTTTACTTACTTACTTACTTATAACTCACCCAGGCCCTTGCGCACAAATCACCCCATCCCCAGAATTTTGGATAATAGGCATGATGCAGCAATTTAGGGTTGACATTGTGCTAACTATATAGACTCAAAGTGTAGCATACCAAAGCACTAAAACATGTGTCAAATGTTTTCAAACGTGTCTATAATTGTTCAGACACAATAATCAAAAAACCTTGATCATGGAAATTTTACTTTGAAAGGCAAAACACAGTTTTTTGAGCTTAAATGTGCTTATATCTTATTCCTTGTGTCTCCCTTCTTTACAGGATGAGTCAAATGGATGGCTCTTCTTAAATATGTGGTCACATTTCCAATTTCTTCCACGGTTTTCTAGAAACAAGGGGTTTTGCAACTTCCAAAATGCACAAATCACCCCACCTTCCCCTATAGATAAATAAATAAAAATCTACTTAAAACGGCTCCAAATGTGTTTCCATTTCCGCGCCATTCCAGTCATATTACTTGCAATCTCAGTTGTAAAAAAAGAAATCAGGTCGGGGATAATCGTTATTAAACTATCATTGTTCCGCTCGCCGGGGCATGCAGGCTTATAAATGCAGCAAACCCTTTCAGCCGTGAGCTCCGCTCGGCCCCTCCCTCACCTGATAGTTTCGCTAACGGCTAGTCCAGAGAGTAGCTACGAGGGAGATGTTGTGCATTGCCGGGTGTTTTGAAAAACTTCTAGATGACGAGAATAAAGGTAAAACTAATTGTGTTGTCTGAAAACACTTCAGACTCACAACAAACTAAAATAATGTGCAAGATTTGTCACGCGCGGACACGCGAGTAACATGACATACGCGACCGAGAGACAGAGAAAGAAAAGTGATATACGACCTGATCTGCACCTTTAAACATCCCGACCAATTTGTTTATTCACTTTAAGTCGAGTCATAGTGGTCTATGACCAAGCAATCAATGAATAAAAATACAGGAAGTTTAAAGCTCCTTAACTCCTGCCACCACAACTGTCAACACTACAATGCAACTGCCTATCCAGCCAGCTCCATGACATAAATAAATCATGCCCTTACATTTAATGCTAGCAAAAGACGTGCCCTATCAACACCATTTACAACTGGTTATTTTTATTTTGACATATTTTTATTAAATTATTAAAAATATGTTTCACTTATTTAGCCTATTTCTATTCTCCCTGTTTTCAGTTCAATTAGGCCTTTGTTTAAAGTCCAAAGTCATGGTGTTTTTAGAAAAAAACCTTGTTAAAAGTAAAATAAATGCATAATGTTCTTAAATCAATGATTAACTGTCTTTAATAATCGTGATAACACAATGTGATTACTCAAAATAATCATGATTATGATTTTTTCATAATTGAGCAGCCCTACCTTCTTCCATGGTTTAGATCAATTAGAAACAATTAAAGTATTAAACAGTTAGGCCTAGTCATTATTAGTATTTTGACTTCATATCTACAGGTTGTTTATTGTGATTTCATAAGCGTCAGTGAGCTCCATGGTAACGGAGTGATTGACAGGCTGACTGAAATGCTCTTGAGCTGGACAGAAACTCCCCACTCCCAACCCAACACCCCTCTTAAAATACACAAACCGTTTGCCTTTACTGTCGCGACCCCAAAAAAAGTTGGTCGCGTACTGACCCCCCAAAGGCCCATTCTGAGCCAGGAAAAACCCTGCTATGACAGCAGCAAAGCACAGCTATGTCATGAGCGCTAGTTCGCGGGATAACAGTTCAACAACCAATGAAAACGTACACAATTCATTGTAACATATTCAACTTTAATAAACTTTAATGGAACTTGCCATTCCTTACTTTGTGTCAACAACACCGTCAGACACCAAAAACACAAATAAAATTTTCCTCAATTTATGCTAGACCCATGAGATGTATAGTGATCACAAATATTCACCAAGACTGACAGAGGGCACAAAAAATATTTTCAAAATGTAAATGAATATACTTTTTATTGACATCTGACGTTGTTGACATATTTAACGTTTCTTAAACAGAACAAATGGAGTTTTTCTAGTTGCCATTTGGTTTCTCTGTTGATGATAGGTGCTAGTATGAACTACTTCAGGAAAATAAAATGATCGAAACATTTCAAATAACTTCTTCAGAAATTATAAGTCGGTGTTGACGTATCATGTTTGTGACGCAGGACTTTCAAGATTTGGAATTATCAGAGCCTGTCTGACTGTAATGTACTCTGCAGAGGTAGAATGTGACAAGAGGTCCTTCATAGTTACAGCTGCCCCTTATTTTGGCTTATTTTCTTACATTTTAATGGATTGTCTGACGGTGGTGACAAAAAGTTTGAAACCATATAAAACATGAATGTGTTGAAGAAAAACTGTTTTTATTGATATGAGATATTATTTAGTGTTGCTTTTGATGAAAAAAGCTCTTTTTAATCAATAAAGTACATTTTTAATAGGTTTTATTGCATATGAAAGATCTCTGTGAAAACATTGTTTTGGATGTCGTGAGAAGATAACAAGTGTCATATATTTGACATAAAAATTATAAAATTGTATTTAAGGGGATAATTGTGCTCCAGACAGTCTATTTTTAATCCCTAATAACAATTTTAAATATTTTTATTTTAAAAGATAACAGCAGTTACATATGGATGACGGCCTTTTGTCCTGGTTCTCAAATATCACTGACATGTTTAAACAAAGATTTAAAAGTTGTGGTTGAGATAATATCAGTTAGTGTTTGACAGGTTGAAAAATCTTTTGATGCAGACTTGATAGATCGAAGACATTTTTTTTTGTTGGCCTGCCACATCCTATTACTAAAAGTCTTTAAATGGGCCGGTTATTAAGCATTAACTTACTGTTAATGCTTAGTTATAAATGATTAGTTAATATTTGGTTAGAAATTAAATAAGCTTGGTTAAAAAATGCTTAGTTAAGAATTACCGTAACAGCAGTGCGCTTAATTAATGCTTATTAAGCATTTTTAATGGTTAGTTAATGATGAACTAATGTTTAGTATGTATTTACTTAGCATTACCTAACAGTTCATTAATGTCCTCCTATTGTAAAGTGGTACCAATGAGTGCTGCAACCAGGATGCAAACTAAAACCAGAACATTTTGCCAATTTTAGCTTCACTTCATTAGCTTCATATTCATCACACATTGTGATAGGATTCCCACTTTATACCTGTCTGATTTAATTTAACCTGTGTGTAGTCTGTAGTTCTGTGTGTGTGTGTGTGTGTGTATGTTGCTTTTCCCTGGCCTTTGACCTGCCGTGACCTAGAGAGTGACAGTTGAATTATGTCTGTGTGTGCTGGATATAACAGAGTTGTCTAGAACGCCCGTCCCTCTCAACTTCCTTCATCCATCTTCCTTTCCCCGGCCTGTTTAGTTAACTTAGTTAGTGGGGCTCCGTGCTTAGGTAGAGGCAAACATCCAAACTAGCTGGAGGTTAGTTTTCTAGGTATTCATGGGCAAACTTAAATCCGTATTTCTTAAAATCATTGGTGTAAATACCTGGCTGTGATTGGGGGGAAATGGGAGGAGGAAATGGTGGAAATGAAGGCCTTTATCGCTGCACTGTGTGAAGAGGGGTTAGAAAAAATACACAAAAGGACAGTATTTAAATAAATGGGAGTTATGAAAAGAGACCAAGAATAGCCTCTTCAGTTGCTACTGCTATATCTGTCTAGACGCAGGCGTTAACCTTTGAACAGAGCAGAAAGAGCATCTCTAACTGCAAATGGACCATGAGAAATGTTAACATAAATTCGAGGTTGGGCCGATGCCTGGCGCGAGTCTCTATGATATTAAGTTGTGTGCCTTACCGTAACAAACCATACTGTACCACTCATTTGAAACAAAGCCTTTGCCATAATGCTTTGGCTAGAAACTAATGAAATAAAAACAGCAATATAATAGACGGCTTAAATAAATCTGATCAAAGTTCAATAGCTTTTTCGGTGGGCAACTGTTGTAGGCCTCGAAATAAATAATATAATAAATATGTAATTGTGCACACTGCATGAGTCCACATCGATCTGATTGGAGCCAGACTACACCAGATCATATCGGGATTTTAATTAAAGTCCTATATCGCCTGCTGTCAAATCCAATTACAGGTCTAACCCTACTTTGAACTTTTTACCCAAACAAATCAAGTCATGTAATTCCACAGAGTTTCATCTGTTAAACAAAGCGTCATCCTGCATATGAGCTGAGCTGAGGTGGGGAGGGGGTAGGGAGGGTCTGGGTCCCCCTGTCCAAACTGCTCTGGCTTTGGACCCCTGGCCTCATCTCATTTTGCTCCTGTCAATAACCAGGCCCGTGTGTTATTATGGTATTTGCGCAGAAAATAACTCTGCGAGCATCCAATTAGCAAGCAACAAAACCAGCACAACCTGTCACAGTGGATTATCCCTAAACCTTTCCCCCCTTACCCCCCTCTTCCACATCACATGCTGGTTTGCTCAATCCATCCTATTTACATTTTTATTGGCCAATTATCTCCATCTCTCTCTCCACCAGTCTGTCTGGGAGCAGGGTGGCTCAGTAATAGGGGGAATCTCTGCCATTCTCTTAATTGAAAGATTTTCTTGGGGGATTATGGAGAGGTCAGAAATAAAGTTGTTTGGAGAGAAATCCTAAACATAAGCCTTTTCATTCACTCTGTTATGGAATAATCATTGTTTTCTTTCTCCAGCAGTTGTTTATCATTGCAGGAGTATAGAGGAGCTTATCTCTCCTCTGTGAATACTTTAGGTTGGGGGAGTCTGGAGTTCTCATTGCCAATGAGGCGATGGGAAAAGGGGGTAGAGGGATGACAGGACTTAAAGATGGAGAGAATCAGCTTTGCCTTTGCCGTTTTGCCTTTCCCATTCAATCATTCATGACTCCGACATGTCAAGGTGTTTTCATGTAAAGGTTAGACAACCCCGAGACACGGAAGCCCCTCAGACACACACTCACTAACACGCACTGGAGTTACACATCCTTACTGGCACACACACACACACAGAGCGCATGATCTCTTAAAGGAAAATGGCTGATATTTTGGATTTTTAATTGGTGGAGTTTTATTCACCAGATGCCTTTTCACACCAGGAGAAAGAACGGTTGAAGCGGCATAGCGGCTCGCTGGGTCCCCCTGGTCTTTGGAACAAATGCGAACCAGATGTTATTGAAGGCCACCTAGGGGACAAACTTTAAAGTGGTTTGCCACCACATTCAAAGCAATAACTTAAGTAAAAGTTCATGCCTTTCACGCAAACTTTCTAACATACTGTACTCCGGTGAGCCACAGATATCTGCTGCTGTATAAAGAAATGAGATTGTGCTGTTTGTCTTTGTGTGTGTGTGTGTGTGTGTCGCACACCCAGTACCTGATGTGAATCTAGGGAGTGTGCTAAACGTTTATATCTCCTTTTGATTTGAGAAATGGTGTACTGAATTATCTTGATACCTCTCTAAGCAGCACTTTAATTCAAGGTGTGCTTGGTTAAAGCCACTACGAGTAACATGGCACGTTGGCGTCCCCTTTGGACAAAAGCGGTACTATTTTTACGACGCCCGCCGTCGCAAAGCTGTTTTCTAGCGCGTGCCAGGCACGCGGGTGTGAACTGAGAAGGGAGCAATATAGTGCATGTCCGTGTGTTGAAAGTGTGAGGACTCTTTTCGGCTCCGTGAGAGTGGTTTTGACACTGCATCAACTAATGCCAGTCACTGCCACACACACCTAATTGCAATGAGTTGATGAGCAGCAGTGTCACCTAACTACTCTCTCTCTCACGGAGCTGAAAGATTACGTGTCCGACTCCTCACAGAAAGCGAATGAACGAGAGACGGCAGTTAGTATGGATCACGATGAGGTAATGTGTTTATGTTGTTGTAAATAATGACTATTTCAGATAATGGTTATCTGATGATGGTGAAGCAAAGCAAACTTTGTGTTAGTACCAACCGCTCATTCATTTAGGAGTAAACACTGCAGTCTAGTTTCGCTCTCGTGAAATTGTATACACGTTGCTTGGCAACGCCCTGGTCCCGCCCGTAGCCTATATCACTCTCCCTTTGTCGCTTTTCTTCATTGCATTTTTTCTTTGATGGTTCAGCCCCGTTATCAGTCATTATGACGACAAATAACTGTCTCAAACAAAGCTCCCGCTCCCCTTCCCTCACCTGGAGGGATAGGCTTCTCAATTCACGTTGCTGCGCCACACTGAAATCTGCGACCAATACGGATATGTGACCATAGAGCCTGCACGAGCGAACCGAAAATCGGACTGGGTGTGCAACCAGGCCAAAAGCAGTAATAAAAACTATTTAAAAACGTCTTTCTTTGCACTGATGGTCTCGTTTGCTGTTAAAGGTAATTTATGATTATCAGAGGAAACATGAGGCTGTTTAAAAGATATTTAAATGTTACTCGTAGCCGCTTTAAGACACAGATACACATGGTAAAGGTCATGGACCAAATTCAGATCCTTAAAGCCTCAGGACTGCTATGTTTAGGGTGGTAATGTAGCAAAGTGGTCGAGTGCCACTTACGCCTCCACCTGCTTGTGGGTAAATAAGTCACATATAGTCTGTTCAGGTGGTCAGATTACCTATGTTGTTCAGGTTGCATCAAAGGGAAAGCATAATTTTTTATAAAAGTGGACAATCTTGCTTAAGCACAGCACGGAACAACCAGACTAGGTGTGCGTGTGCCTCCTTCAGAGCAACAGCCGACATCACACAACTGTACTGTACTGACTACATGGTAAAATTGGTGGAATGCTACTTTAATGACTAATGTGAAAAGCAGATAAACAGTATGCTCTCCATACACATAGCATTTTAAGTCAAAATCTAAACACAGATATATTCATTGGGCCGGTTTCACAGACATGGATTAAGCCTAGCCCTGGACTAAATGGAGTTTTGAATGGAGATTGCCCATTGAAAGTACAATTTAGTCCAGAACTAGGCTTAATCCATGTCTGTGAAACCGCCCCATTGTGTACTAAGACATTATCAACATTGCCTAATTTTTCCTAGTACTCTGCCACTCTCACTGCTGTGTTCCTGCGAGAGAGTGTGTGTGTGTTTGTGTGTGTGTGTGTGTGTGTGTGTGGAGAGAGAGACCAGGAGGAGGGAGTAACGAGGTAGGGAGTAAGAATAGAGAACCCAGACAGCATAGAAGGAAACATGTAACGTCAGTGATAAAAGTGAGTGTGTGTTTAAGGTTGTAGTGATTGCTGGCTGAGGAGATAAGTGGACTAGAGTTTGCAGCCCAACACACAGCAGCCATGAGAAGCAGTGGAGAAGCAGAGGCTCTTGGGTAAAAATACGCATGCTGCACTTAAGAGCCAATTACCCCACCATGTACACATCTCCTTCTCCTCGCTCTCTCTCTCTCTTTCTGCTATCCAACATGGCACTCATCTTAGTTTAATGGCCCACAGGGAATCCGCAACGCACACATTCCTACACACACACACACACACACACACACACACACACACACACACACACAGACACATTCACACATAAAGGCATATTTGCATGTGTGCAGTGTAACTGTAACACGCAGATATTGTCTCGTGATGCTTGTGTGTGTGTGTGTGTTTACAATCCCTTTAATCTCTCCTTTAACTCTCTCTCTTCTCTTACTATCTCCTTCCCTCTCCACTTGCACACACACACACACACACACACACACACACACACACATATATACTGTACACACAACCGCACGCTAACACACACAGACACACACTCATCTTATTTTAATGCGTCTGAAGGGGAGGCACTCAGCAGCGCAGTAGGGGGGCTCCCTGGCAAGTCACGGAAGCCCTGAAAACATACACTGCTGCTCACGCTACCACCATACACACATAGAAACACACACACACCCACTGATGCAGTATGCATACATGCAAGAACATAGCATAGCTCAGAAAATAAAACACCGGATCACAATGCGGTAAGGCACACATGCTGACTGTTGTGTTGTTCAGGGGTAAAAGCTCACATGATCAAAGCAAAAATAAAAAAGTAAAAGTCATCCAAATTCCGTGACTGGGGAAGCTGAAAACTCTCTTACCAAGTTCACCCCAGCGCTAGACAGGAAAGCGTGCCAGAGGCTGACCTGATTTGTACAAGGTCCTTTGGTCTTTTCATCCGACCCACTGACTCACAAACACTTTTTCTTTCTTGTCTGCTTGGATATTTCCAATCAAATACTGTATTTGTTTTCTTCCAAAAGGTATGGTGTAAATGTCCCCTTAACCAAGGCAAGGACTGTGGCGACATTAGAATGACTATCAAGGCAAATCACAAGGGCATCTATTAATTAAGCTGATTTCAAAAGTCACTGATTTGAAAATCCCTGCATGTCACAGTGACATTTTCTTCACTCTGTCTTGCCTGGTGTGACTTCATTAACAGCCAACCTTTGATACATCTGCCTGCTTGTAATGTGTATTCCCTGCTGGCCTTTTGGATTTTATTTTATTTTATTTGAAAGATAATTGCGTGACATGGGGACACAGGGGGGACCAAAACGGCTTGGTCAGTGTTAGAAGTTAAATTTTAGGCTTCACTAGAGGAGGGATAGGGCCAATAGGGTGCAGTGGGATGGCCACTGATTGTGGGTGACTTCTCAAGAAGTCGCATGAAGTAAAATAGGAAAGAAAAAAAGCAATAGAAAGAAAAATGAGAAAAACACACTAAATTAGATAAATCAAACTATGGAGTTATACAATATAAGGATACATGATACAGTCTACAACCATTTTATGTATATTTAATGTGATCATCCTAACAGCTAAAGAAAAAAAAAAAGATTTCTGGATTCGTGCACATGTTTCTCTAAACACAAGACTATTCACTCTTGCTGAGGTGACTACACACCGGTGTTACTCTTGCATGGAAAGTATTTTGTCGACCAATCGACGGACCGCAGTGTGTAGCCCCACCCTTTTGAGACGTCTTGGTACCCCAACAAAAGGGTGACGAAATTAGGTGTGCCACACCGAACAGAACCACTCAGTGGAAACAAGGCTTAAAGGAATAGTTCAGCGATTTTATCTTTAGCCTCACTCTCCGCCTAAGGAAAAAGGCAACAGAAGCTGTTCTGTTCCTCTAACTGTGCGGGCATTTATGATATAGAAATGGGCATAGGTCGCTCATCAGGGTTAGCTTAGCTCAAACACTGGTAGTCAAGGGGAGCAGGTCAAAAGATACATTTTAAAATATCACTGAACGCATCTGTGTGCTTGTAGGGATTTGTTTGTTTACCATGTTATGTTGTGCTCTATCTTTTGATGTCATTTTAGAACCAAATACATATGTCCAGGATGTAGATGTCCTGGACCTCAATTTCTATTAATTTTTATTGCAGATTGGAGAGACAGAGTTGAAATGGGGAATTGAGGGGAAGACATGCAGAGAACTGACCCGGGCGAGATTAGAAACGCAGGTGTGCTGCGATGCCTGGGGAGGGACGCTCTATCAATTTCTTTTTTAGTAAGAATTAAAACAGTTATAGGGAATTGATTGCATTTCTGAGTAGCCTAAGTTCTGAAGATAACAAACTAAAGTATGCTTTGCAATAAGATCATATAAATAAGGGGAGTACAAAAGGAGTCAGCCCGATGTTCCCACAGCCCTATGTTCCTGAAATTGGCCATTAGGTTCAGGAATCACAGCTGGCTGGTTAAGGTAAGGGGACAGGGAGAGGTTAGAATAGGAGTGAGACCGACACACACACAGACAGACATACTGTTTTATATTATATAGTAAGATTACTTTGAAATGTGGGACCAACGGGCTGCGGGAACATAGACACGCTCCCGTAAAAAAAAAACAAGCTAAAACATATGGTTAAAAAGGACTGATGGCGAATTGCAGATTGTCACAATTAGTTTTGGCCAACCTTTTTTTTTATTTGTGGATCAGGCCATGGGTTAATGCCTGAGATCTGGAACTCGACCATTGCTCCGACCAAAACGCTTTTCATCACACACCAAGAAAAGTTATGGGAAAGAGAAAACTAAAGTGAAATACAAAATGAAACATTACTCAAACTCACTGTGGCAGACATCAATCACACTTTACAGACCAACAAACTTGTTCAACTTTGACCATCTGTACTCATTCCAATTGTTTATGGGTAAGCTCACTTACAGTTCCACCTCCACATAAAGTGGTTCAGATTCTAAATAACATTGGCCATAGTGATGTGATCATAGTTGATAGAAAGGAGGTCTACTGCGATTCAAATGAGCTGTATTAATTGTAATAATTTGAAATATCTTTTAAATAAAATAATCTATAGTATATCTAAGTGTCACTTCCAGCACCACTTGACACCCCCTCTTTGTCTAAGTTGGCCAACTGTCCATTTATGTGTGAAGGCCTTTGCACACCGGGCGCGTTTTATTCGTGCGATTAATCCGTTAATTAACGAACGTATACAGAGTCAATATAAGCTTCCACACCAGCGCCGTCATTTCGCACCGCGAATTTGCGTTTTTTATTTTTTCGAACTGAGTTCGATTTTTCTAGGACGTCGCTTCTTAAAGTGAGACGCGACAAAATTCACATTTCAAAACATTCGCTTTTACGTGCCGTTTATTCGCGTCGCGCCCGGTGTGCAAAGGCCTTGACACAAGAGTTTCAGAACTTTCCATAAACAGCACTTTTGCATATTTGGCGTAGGAACTTCTTGCAGTGTTTGACACTAAGGCTCAGTGTAGTTGTTTTGATCTTTTCTAACAGCAGTGGCCGAGGGGTGTGTGTGTGTGTGTGTGTGTGTGTGTGTGTGTGTGTGTGTGTGTGCGTGTGTGGGCTGACAGCACCGTTCCAAATTGCATTTCTGGGACAAAGCCTGTTTTTGTTCAGGGCCTGTATGCGGACAGAGTCACCGCGAGGCCACTGGGCCGAAAGTCTCACGGTTTAATAATCCTGATTTTACACTATAAACAAACTGGCTGCTTTTCTGTTGAGATGCATGTCCGATAGTGAAATATCAAGCTTATCAGCTGGGGACCAAAATGTGCTTTTGGGAAAGCAAAGCCAGAGACCCTCAAACTGTTCAATCCCTTCTTCAACCCATAGAAACTTATCCAAGTCCAGCAGACAGCATATAACAGTATATGGCCCATTGTCATTCTATGTTTTATGCAAAAATCCTGTAGTTTTTCCCTGAACAAAAAGTTGTGTGAGGTTTTTAGAGCAGAACTGAACAGAGCAGAGCAGTGCGGGACAGTGAGTTGTGCTGCTGGCGTCGCTTGTGTCGCTTTAAGCTATACCGTAGCAGATGTTTTTACCAAGAACACCCGGGGTGCCTGGTGGGATGCTTTTAAAGGCCACTGTTATTCCGTAGTAAGAGGCCGTTCCCCAGAGCTCCAACCATACTGTACCTGTCAGCAAAAGACCAGACCTGAGCTGTTCAGATGAAAATACTTTTTAACCGAACAAAAGCTAGGGTACTTCCTACATTTATAACAGTTTCAAAATGAATGGGTCAATTTAAATATGGTAAGACCTGAGGCAGCTCTTTTAGGATGACAATAAACTTTTAACTATCTATATATTAACAGCCCTAAAATAACAAATTGTATATATTTCTCCAGCAGTAAGGTTGTTGTGGACTCCTGTGTCTTTCAAGTCTATACAACCTCACAGCTTTGCTCTGATACTTCAATAGAAATTTGTGGAGAGCTTTATTGCAAATCCCGAGTAGAGTAGAGACAAGCTTGCCACGGCTTCATATTAGCAAGTAATTACTTTCTCAGCTGCAGGCTAAGTTTCTGATGAAATCCACCTCTCTACAATGTCCGTCATTTACTGTTATTGATTTAATCACTTTGTTATCCACAGTCGATCAAAAGGTCTGGTATAATATCTGGTGATAATCACTGTTTCAGTGCAGGCCTTTATTTCATTTTTACAACATTAGTAGTCTGGCTTGACCACTTCCGTCAGCGTCTATTAAGCGCTGGCGTCGGCAAACAACGCTACGCCTCCATTGGCTGCTTCCCGGGGTTAGCCCCGCCGTAGATGATTGTGATTGGTTTAAAGAAATAAAAACAGGCCAGCCCAGTTTACCCCCGAATAGACGGCTCTAAACGGAGTGCTTCCAGACCATACTACTTGCTGTAGTTTGGTCTGGCTTTGCGAGACTACAACATTAGTGACCAAAGTTTTTACGTAAAACTTTAGATACAGCCTTTTTTCATTTTATAAATCAAAATATATTATGTACAGGTCATAATCATGCATTTGTGCCATGATTTAAAGAACAAAATGTATAATAAATCAGACATTTAATAACATATAGTAGCAGCACTTAGCTAGCCACTCATTCACCTGGCCCTGGTTGAAGCATGGCATCGGAGTAGACAGCTTTATGGACCACATGCAAAGAAAACGGTATCGCTCCCTTTCACAGCAAACACACTCCTTTTGTCCATGGATACGCTACTACACTGGAATGAGAACAAATGCCCGACAACATTTTTTCAGGAGAAACATTTAAATACCCTGAACACGCACACACACTCGCTCACACACATATACACATATATATATATGTGTCCCAAGGGGCTTATATCAGACACAAAAAAAGA
Organism: Ammodytes marinus; assembly: GCF_949987685.1. NCBI lineage: Eukaryota > Metazoa > Chordata > Actinopteri > Uranoscopiformes > Ammodytidae > Ammodytes > Ammodytes marinus. Next base: position 18,941,170 of record NC_137233.1, read on the forward strand.
TATAATTTAGCTTTGCACTTAGAATCACCTCGGTATAGTCCCCCAGCCATGAAATTACATTTTGGCGCAGGGAACAGGCACAAAAGGAAAAAGACAAAAAGAAATCGCACGAACACACGCACACACCCTCTCCCACATACAGGCCTGCCAAATGTGGATTTGGCCAGGGATCTCTCGCTCTTTATCTCTCTCTTTCTCTCTGTCAGTGTGTTAAGAAGACAGCCCCAGTGCAGGTGATTGGTGCCTGATGGGCTCCTTGCCACCAATGGGGGCAGATGTTAAACTGCGCTCCACTCCTCCCTTTACATAACTCCTGTTTTTATCGGTCCAATTCCCCGCGGTGTAATGAGGCCAATAAAATCAGTGTCTCGTTAGCATACTTATGTAAGCTGAACTAATGAACTGGGCCCCAATACCCTGAGCCAGAACGAGAATCCAAGTATATGTTAGGGGGGTGTGCATATTTCTGTGTGTGTGAGTATTCCATCAACAGGGGCTGAATTAGCAATGCGTTTGTCATCTTTTTGTCCGCTTCTGTTTTCAGAATTCCGCTTGTGATCAAGAGCTGTGGCAACAGTTTCTGGCACACTCAACGTAATCCGTTGAACACAAGCCGTCCTCAAGGCTTTCCAGGGGGGCAGTATGTATACTGGAGGGAGGGGGGTGAGGGACAGGTCAAGGGATGGACTGAGAGGGAGGAGGGGCCTGGAGGTGAGGCTAGGACAGAGACACAGCAAGTCAAAGGACTCGTTTCCACTGAGCAGCACAGTTCAGTTTGGCACGGTCACCCTAGACCTGGCTTGCGTTTCCACTGCAGACAGCACCATTACTTGGTGGGCGGGGTTTATGACGGACGGCGATAGTCGCGGCCTGTCATAAACAGTTCAGTGAAGATGAAAAATTACACACAATAAACAAAAGAACTGCACGCCAACCATTTTCTGTTAACACAAGACTCCATACTCTTGCCGAGGACAGTTCACGCAACGGTTTATGACCATAGATAGTATATAATATGGATGTATCATCCGTGCTGACCTAAGTTATTCACACGGCATCCAATAATCCTGGTTTATGCGCGTCGCCATCTTGTGAGATTTTTACTCCGCCTCACGTCGGGGGGAGGGAGATACGCCCATTTAACTGACGTATACCTCAGAGGCAAAGTGAGGGACAACGGGCGGAGAACTGTCACTCAAGAGATCGCGCCAATACATTTTAACCTCCAAAAGAATAAAAACTAGCCTGCTAGAGAAAAATTCACCCCCCTCAGTGTTGTCATTGAGATATGACCTAAACATACAGACTAGAATGGTTTTGTGGACTAGGCTGTAAATAGGTTTAATAAGACTTTGAAAACGGCCTGTCTAACAAGTGAGTCAAAGAAAAATTGCTCAGTCTTGGTACCACCCCCAGTGGCCACCGGAAGGTACTACACTTTTGGTCACTTCCTTATTGGATGCTGGTAAAAATCGCTGAGGTTGGGGCTTGTTTATGACTCACACGGAAATTATTCTGCTGACCAATTGACGGACTGCAGTTTGTAGCTCCACCCTTTTGGGACGGCTTGGTACCCTAAACGGAAGGGTCCCAAAAATAGGTGACTCGGCTCTTATTTTGGAACCCAACCTTTGACAGTGGAAAATGCAAATAAAATGTGTGTCGAGCCAGACCACTCAGTGAAAACAAGGCTCAAGTGAGTGTAGGCAGGGAGGCAGCATAGCATAAGCCGTCCTCAATGCTTCCCAGGGTGACAGTATGAAAACTGGAGGGGAGGAAAGGGACGGGTCAATGGAAGGTCTGAGAAGGAAGAGCCTGGAGGAGAAGGCAGGGTCAAGCTGGGTGAGGCCAGGACAGAGACACAGCATGTCAAAGAGAGAGCAGGGAGTCAGGGCTCCTCCGTGGGGCTTTGACTTGATCCCAGCTGAAGTTTTTATTTATTCTTTTCAAAGTCCGATATCTGGAATCTCACTAAATTTCTTTCATGACATCTTGGCCCGACGTTGTCCATGCATCGGTGCCTCTGCCCTCCATTCACTGTCTTCGACTGTCTTTGCAGAGTGGTGGCAGGAACTCAAGGTGTGTGCATGTGCATGTGCATGTGCGCGTGTGTGTGTGTTATATCTAAGCTGGAGATCTAGTTAAACCTCTCCTAAACAGTGTGAGATCCACAAAGCCGAAGGCCACCAGCTAAGATTAGGAAAACCCACCCTCTGAGCAGAAACCACACACACACACGCACACACACACACACACACACACACACACACACACACACACACACACACACACACACACACACACACACACACACACAATGTGCTTGGTGGTAACAGGTTTGGCTGGGGTTGCAGGATTCAAATACAATAAAGAGCAGGATGGGGCTGCTAACATTAGCCTATTAAACTGTGAAATAGTAGCTTCCAGCATAAGCTCTCAGACAGTAGATGTTTCTTGGGGCTTTTTCAAACATAGTGGTAGCTCCTCAACATCAACATAGTTATATAATGCAATGTTTTTTTGGCTTTTGTAGTATTAGGTTAGGCCTACTGTTAGCTATTATTGTTACCCAGGCATGCTAATATTTGCAGCTTATGTTTGAGCAGATAAACACACTGTTAAAGCCATCTCTCTCTTGTGATTTCAGAAAGACTATTAAAAAAAGATGTGAGCCATATTTTCCTTATCTCAGCCCCATGCAGGCCACTCCATGCATGTTGAGAAATCCAAAGCTTGACAGGGGTGCTGTGCCTAGTTACGGTTGCTAAGCTTTAATTGGACGATCGCTGTTTGGGAAAATTTTTTTCACTTGTTGGTACTTGAGAGTGTAAGTACTTAACCCTCATCCTACCAACCCATTTTACATATATGGACTACCGACTTGGGTCATTTTGACCCCAGGAATAAAGTAGTGAAAATAAACATAGTTTACGTTTTACTTTTTTCTTTGCAAAATCCTATTAGCTATGTCATTTAATTCCTTTAAAAAGATTTAAATTTTTTTTTACAATTTTTTCAGAAATGAGTTAAAATATTTGTTTAATGTTTACAACGTGGAAGTGTCCAAAGTGTTTACAGGAATATATTTTGGATACAGCCTAATGAATCTAACATGAATGAACAACATATGAAAAAATCCTTCTGTCATAACCTTCTGAATAGTGGTAAAAATGGGAAGTTAAGTTAATATAAGTGCTTTAAAAGTTGATATTTTTGGTTGAGAATTGAAGACTTTTTTTTTTAGATAATGGCCATTAAAAATGGTTGTATGTGCTGTAGATTTACAGATTATGTTGAACATTGTTGCAGAATGGTGCTGGAAATGGAGAGTAGTGGTAAACCAGGATAAATCTCAAATAGTACATTTTAGACAAAAGCCCCAGAAGAGAAGTTCTTTTTCTTTTTCTCTGGGTCCAATTGCTTTGACATACACTGATCAGTACAAATATCTCGGTTTAACATTGGATGAGCACATGACATTTAAAGATGGCGTTAATGTCCTGGCGCAGTCAGCAGGTAGAGCACTGGGATCTGTATTAAACAAGGTTAAAGGGTGCAATAACTTAGGGTTCCACGTCTATACACAATTGTACAACTCATGTGTATGCCCTGTGTCAGATTATGCTTCTGGTGTGTGGGGCTTCCCTGAACAATCGGGTTCAAATATGGTGCATTATAGAGCGATTCGCTCTTTCTTGGGAGTCCATAAACGGACATCAGTTCTGGCTGTGTGTGGAGATATGGGATGGGTACCACCCAACATCAGACATAAATGTGAAATGCTTAGACTCTGGAATAGGTTTGTGAAGATGTCTGATCAGAGGCTCACTAAGAAGACTTTTTTATGGGATGTGTCTCAATGTCATCCCTGGGCAAAGGAGCTAAAATCTTTGTTTTATACACACAATTTATCTTATGTTTTCCAGAATAGATTACTTTGCAACATTCAAGACATAAGGAGCGCCATGTTTCATAGGTTCAAAGATAAATGGTCAGTTAACATATGGGACAAACCAAAATTAAGAACATATTGTTTAATAAAAGATAGTTACAGCTTAGAACTCTATGTAAATTATAATTTAAGTAAAGGCAAAAGATCGTTGTGTGCACAGTTACGCTCAGGAACACTACCACTAGCGCTGGAGACTGGTAGGTTCAATGATACTCCAGAGGCAGACAGGCTCTGTTTGATGTGTGACCTCAGGGAGATTGAGAATGAGATTCATTTTATGTTTTATTGCCCAGTTTATGATGATTTGAGGGATGTATTGTTTACTACGATGTCTTCCATTTATGCTGATTTCTTTTGGTTCGACGACTATGAAAAACTTGAGTTGTGTTTTAAAAAGGGAACCTTTTATGTTGCAACCTTTCTCTGTAAAGCCTGGGAGAGAAGAAGAAGTATGTTGTTCAGAGACCCAGCTGTACAATATTCTGTATTTTGATTGTAATGTAGTATGTGATGGTGTCCTATAAACCCATGAGGGTTGGGCACTTTGAGTGCAGGACACAAAAACCAAAATAAAAATGAATGAATGAATGAATGAATGAATATAGGAACATTTACAGAAGCAAACAGTCAAGGTTCATTCAAATACACACCTAAATGTGCATGTTGGACCCTTTGATTAACACTAGAATGTAATATATGTTATGGAAGCAAAATAGACAAACCAGTTTTTTCCTCTCACCTTAAAATGTACTTACTGAATATGAAGCTCACATATGCATGGCCACACACTGAATTTATACAACACAATTTAGGTACAATTTGGGTGTGCACCTTATTTAATGTTGAATATTCTTAGTCCCTCCTTGGCTTTCTTCTGTGGGCAATGTTTGTTTTAATTGTGCCTACCGTCCCTGGAGTTTGCAGAGGCCAATAGAGGGACTGAGGCTCTGTTGTGCAGAACATCAGAACAGTCTTTTCTGCTCCCAACAATTACACACATAAACACATTGGGCCACAGTGACTCCCTGACTCCCTCACACACACACACACACACACACACACACACACACACACACACACACACACACACACACACACACACACACACACACACACACACACACACACACACACACACACACACACACACACAAGTTTTTTGACGTGAGCCAAGCTGTCAACAATCACAACAACAGCGACCATTATGTGCGTGGCCATACCTCTACAAAATATCAGTGCACGACCCTTCAAAGCACAACCAAAAAAATCCACACCATATTGAATCAGAAGGAGGGAAGCGTGTCAGGGCAAAAAGAAACGTTGCTCTGGTCTGTCTCGCTGTACTTCTTCTCACTCGACTTTTGTTTGATGTGCTCACGAGAGAGACAACGGAGAGATGGAGCGTGTGTGTAGGAGGGAGGGAGGAAGAGATACAGAAAAAGAGAGAGTGTGTGTGTACATGAGGGAGATACAAATTTTTTGGGATAATGAGTCCATCTGGGACACTATGAGACAGTTCACTTCCCCTGTGGTTGTCTCCAGCGTTCAGGGACACCTTTTCCATCTCGGTGCCAGAGGACGTTGTTAGCATGCAAGCAGACCGCCACAACCGTGCTACGGTTCCATTCAATAGCATCGAGTGTGTCCCTTCTCTTAAGCCCCGTTGCTGTGTTGTTTTTGTCCTCTCATTAAGACATACTATGCAACATTTAAATGAAAAAAATAAATCATACAGTCCCAGAAAAATAATCCCACTCAATGATAACTTCTGCCCCACTATGATATTTGGTGGTGTGTTTATCTGCACGTTCCTCTCACTGGCTGTAGATTCAAGATTCAAGGTGTTAATTGTCATATGCACAATAAGAAACGTGTTCTCAGTCATACAATTAAACTCTTCCTTTGTTTTCCACAGACTGAATGCCAAGAAAGAAATGTGAAAATATGCATTATACAAGTAAAATAGAAAAAAAGCAGGAACAAGACAGATTATACAATTTACAAGGCAAATAGAAGAGCAGAAACTAGGTGAAACAACAAATTTAAGTTAAAATGAAACAAAACGGAATGGTGCAAATCCAAGAAAGTGTGCAGTTGTGCATAACCAAAATGTAAACAAAATTTAAACAGTGGTGGCAGTCCTGAGGTAGAATAATAACAATAACAACAGACTCCTATCTGTTGTTTCGGAGTCTGAGGGCAGTGGGGAAGAAAGAGTTCAGGGGCCTATTTCAGGTAGCTGGTTTTACATACTCTGGGTTTAATCCTGCGCTCTGAGTTGGTCAACTCAGAGCGCAGGGTTGACGAGCAACTCTGGGTTTTCGGTTTCAGAACAGTGGATCAGCGTTGGGTTAATCAACTCTGAGCGTGTTCACTCTGGGTGGAGCGTGTGCATAAAAGCCATCGTCAATGGATCGCTGATAACATGATTCACCATGGAAACAGAAGAAACAAATGCTTGATCCTCCCACTTCTCCACTTCTCAAAAAATAAAAAAAAATAAAACTTCTCCGCTCCTCCCACTAGAGTAAGAAATATTAACGAATGAGCTTATGGAGAAGAATGAACGGGGATATTGTCTCATAACTCTGATCTAATCACTTCGGCAATTAACAGAACAGAAAAAAACGGTGAAAAAGTTTTTTGTCAAGAGCATCATTGCATCCGTATGAGAAGCAAGTCTATTTTAAGAATTAAGTTACGCATATCAGCAGCAACAAAATTATTAAGCTGCCGCTGCAAAGCATTGCTGACAGTGTTTTATATTCGTTGTAGCCTATTATGTAGGCAAGCTATAATAGGCCTAGGCCTACTGTGCAGTAAACAGACTGTCGCTTCTTTTAAATGGGGAGTGAAAGATATTAACGTTTGACACATAAGGTGACAGTTTCCATTGTAGATCCTGATTGTTTTATTACCAGATCCCTTGTCCTCTAGTGATCACAGTTTAAATTATTATATTATTTCTATATTAATATTGGGCTATTTAACGAGGCTTGTCTGTGACTTTGGGATGACACAAGTGAACAGTAGGCTAACGATCGCGTGCAGCCGCAGAATTACATTTCAACCTGACATAAATAGCCTATGTTCAGTGGCACAGATGTTAAAAAACTACTGATAATGATAAAAATAAATAACGAGATACATACAATACAATAGGTTTATTAATCTGAATGTAAAGCATGTTCACGATGTGTAAGGTGGCCGCATATGAACGGCACGAGGGCTGAGAACAAGGCTACTGATCAGATAAATGATCGATCAAACGTAAAATCATCAGGAAATGATAAAAACATCCCGATGGAGATTTCTATGGAGTGATTTTGCTTTAAACTGTACAGGGTTGCGTTGTGACAGTGACTCTTTCTTCAGTCGGAGCTGCAGCGTAAAGTGAAAACAAACTCAGGGTAGGTCTAACCACCTATCCAGCAGGTTAGACCCACGGCGTATGTTGCCGCAGTAACTGAATCTCGGTTGCGCTGAACCTGCTTCTTGAAACGGAAAACCGAGAGTTTCCACTAACTCAGAGCGAACAAACTCTGGGTTGCCTCAAAACCAGCTACCTGAAATAGGCCCCTGTAGTCTGGTTGTTTTGGACTTAACACTTCTGTACCTCCGTCCTGAGGGTAGAAGTGTAAACACTCCATGCTGGGGGTGGGTGGGGTCCTTGAGTATGGAGGCAGCTCTTCTGTGGACTCTGCGGTGGTGGGTGCACTTCTTCTCTATGATTTCTGCTAACAAGCACCTTGATTATATAAATAGAACTTTGGGGAAACTATTTATTTTGGGGGAAATATTTCGCGTTTGTTAATTAAATATGAAGATGTATTCGTCTGTTATAAGGGGGCAATTTTTCTTTGTATAATTCTTTTTATTTAGTTTTTTTTGTAACAATAAGCAAACAAACAAACAAACAACACCAGACAATACATACAAACAAAGAAAAGAGAGAAAAAAAGAAGAAAAAGGACAAATGTGTATGTTGTTCATTATTTGTAAAATACTTTTTACATGAAGTTATGTATTATGTCAGCCGAGAGGAATAAGTAATTCATCGCATGACTCGATGTGCAAATTTTTTTTTAAATCGGTTCATCCTAGCCTGAGAAAAGGCAGAAAGAGTGTTTTTTTTAACCCTATATTTCTCTTTCTCGTGACATCACAGAAAGAGAAATATAGGGTTAAAAAAAACGTACTTTGTAAATATTACTGTGATGTCACAGTAAAAGACATCACAGTAATATTTACAAAGAAAGTTTTTTTTAACCCTATATTTCTCTTTCTGTGATGTCACGAGAAAGAGAAATATAGGGTTAAAAAAACACTCTTTCTGCCTTTTCTCAGGCTAGGATGAACCGATTTATAAAAAATTTGCACATTTATACTACATAGGATCTCAGAATTCAATACACCTTCATATTCAAACCGGTGAAGTAGGCCTTTAATAACTTCTATTAATATATAGTTTATTTTACACCATTGAAAATGAGGGTCACCCCTCAATTGGTCTCTCGAGGATAAACAAAAGTTAAATGAAAAATTAAAATTTTTTTGAAACCATGGTTTTGCATTTGAATTATATTTAAGACTGACTAATCATCTTTCTTCTTGGTCTGATAAAGCACCAATTTGAGATGGGATACTTTTCCAGCCTGCGAATACCAGCCTGATCTCGCTTGTGCTTCACTTTAGTTATCTTTCTTCAGTCTGAACTTTCATTTTCAAGATGGCTGACAGCTCTGCTACCTGTGCAGCTCCTCTGAGCTGTTTAACTAAAGTTTGGAGTTCAAACGTACTTCTTTAATTTGTTTTTTGAAAGAAGAATGCCCCCCAAAAAAGCAAAAGAAGAGATGGATGAAATTAAGCAATCTCTCAGCAACATCCAACAAGAGATTGGCAAAATTGCCACGCAGCAATCACAGATACTTAAGCTGATTGAACAGGTAGACGGCCTCCAAAGGCAACTGGTCAGTCTTAAAAATGAGAACAAAGAAAAGGATCGGGAAATAAAAAACCTGAATGGAAGAGTGGATGAATTGGAGCGGTGCTCGCGCATGGAGGATGTGGTGGTCACCGGTCTGAGGACCAGACACCGCTCCTATGCAAGTGTCACAGCCGGGGTGAGTTCCCCGCAGACCGAGTTGGAGACGCTGGAGACCCAGGTCGTTCGGTTCCTCAGCGACAGGGACCTGCCCATTCAACAACAACACATCGCGGCGTGTCACCTTCTCCCCCGCAAGCAAACCAACGCGCAGCAGCCTCCGGCGATCATAATACGATTTGTGAGTAGAAAACATAAATCCGAGTTATTGAAGCAAGGACGCAAGCTGAAGGGGACCGGTGTTTACTTAAACGAGCACCTCACGAAAAAAAATGCGGATATCGCCAGAGAAGCCCGCAGACTCAGGAAAGAAGAAAAAATCAAGGCAACATGGTCAAGGAATTGTAAGGTCTTTGTTAGACTTAATGGAGCCTCACCGGAGGAAGAAAAGGTGCTTCTCATAAGAGAGATCAATGAACTGGAGCAGTTTGAGGAAACTTAAAGGACGGCTTGTCTGTCACTGCAGCTGGCCTACTCCCGCGATCACCGTAAGGATCCATTATATTTTATTAAAATGTTATGGACCGTGTCTTCACCAGTGTCTGGCCAAAAGTTTTCCTTGTCACTCAAGAGTCTCGATCCACAGGTATGAAACTTGTCCTACTCTATGTCCTCTACTGACTTAACTCCTTTAAACGCCGCAACATTCTCTCATGCATTCAACCCATTTGAGCTTAATACGGACAATGATGGAATTTATGAGACTTTTTTTAATCCTGATATGATTTATAATGCCTCAAATACTGCCAAACTGTCGTGTGATTATTTCACCGAATTACAGCTCAATAGTATGTTTCATGAGGGGGACAAATATTTATTTTCTACTCTTCATTTGAATATCCGCAGTCTGTCTAAAAACTATGATTGTTTGAAAGTATATTTATCAACACTGTTACACTCATTTTCTGTTTTAGCTTTTTCTGAAACATGGTTAAACGATGATATTATCAGTCTTTATCCTTTGTTGAACTATAATTCCACTCACTCCTGCAGAAACAACAGAACAGGAGGAGGAGTTTCTTTGTACGTCTCTAATGCTTATAATTTCATCACAAGAAAGGATTTGAGTGTTGAGTTTGATACGACACTTGTGGAAACTGTATTTATTGACATTGCATTAGGTAAAAAAAGCATTATAGTCGGCTGTATTTATAGACCACCTGATTCAGATATAAATACGTTTAATGACGCATTGTATTCTACTTTAGAAATCATTAACAAGGAAAATAAATTATGTGCATTATTGGGTGATTTCAATATTAACTTGCTCAGAGATGATCTGGTATCCACGACAGTCTTTCTGAACACACTTTACTCTGTAAATTTCTATCCTTTAATTACCAAGCCATCTCGTATTACTAGATCATCAGAATCTTTAATCGACAACATTCTTTTTAATTCTCTTGATTATGAAATCACTTCGGGTTTATTGATGTGTGATATTTCAGATCATCTTCCTGTATTCCAGATTGTTCATGCTATTGATCCTCCTAACTCTAAAGGTATTGATTCCACTTGTGGCCAATTTAAATTTCGTAAATTCACTAGAAATAATCTGGAATCTTTCAAAACAGCCATCAGGTATGTCTCCTGGGATGAGGTTCTTGGGCTAAATGATGTTGTTGCAGCATACCACCTATTCATAGTACTTATTAATTCTGCTCTAGAATCATCTTTTCCCTTGATCAGCCCTAAATCTAAAACTAATTATTCTAAAGGGAGACCTTGGATTACTGAAGATCTGAAGAAACGCTCCCGTAAAAAAAATAAACTCTATAGGAAAGCTATTACGAACTCCACCCCTTCTAGCATAGAAATGTATAAGAAATATAAAAACAAATTTATAGCTGATATAAGGAAAGCAAAAAAAAATTATTATGCAGTAAAATTCACTCAAGCTTCAAACGATATCAAGTCAACCTGGAACCTCATTAATCATTTGTTGAATCACAAGAAATCAGAAGTAACTGCACCTGTAGAGATGCGTGGGAAAGAGAGAATTCTCTCAAACCCTAACGAAATAGCTGATGGCTTTAATAATTTTTTTGTTAATGTTGGCTGTGATCTGGCATCAAGTATCTTGGGTACAAATGAGAACCCTTGTAACTTGATTAAGGGGCAATATCCTCCTCTCAATACCTTTGTACCTCCAACTACACAGGAGGTCCATAATATCATCATGGAATTAAAGAATTCAGCCCCAGGTCATGATGGCATAAAGAGCATTTTGTTAAAAGAAACCACTGATCATTTAATTCAACCGCTAACCCATATTCTTTCTTTATCACTCCAATCTGGAATTATTCCCCTCCATCTTAAAATTGCTAAAGTTATCCCTATTTTCAAAACAGGTGCTACTGATGATTTCGGGAACTATAGACCTATATCAATCCTGCCTTGCATCTCTAAATTATTGGAGAAATTAGTTTATGCAAGAATATCCAAGCACTTAACTGATAATAGGATCCTATATGCTCACCAGTATGGATTTCGTAAAAAACATTCAACAGAGCATGCATTACTCCAGATAACTAATATAATTTCAACAGCTATGGACAATGGTGAGTTTGCCATTGGGATATTTTTGGATTTAAGTAAAGCGTTCGATACGGTTAACCACAGTATTCTGATAAGCAAATTAAATAGATATGGAGTGGAGGATATTGCCCTGAACTGGTTTAAGAATTACTTAACTAACAGAGAACAGTATGTGTCGCTTAATGGCTATTCTTCTACCAAGTCCAGAATTATACATGGGGTGCCACAGGGCTCAATACTGGGCCCTTTATTATTTTTGATCTATATAAACGATTTAGCCATGTCTTGCAAACATCTTTTTCCTGTATTATTTGCTGATGACACTAATCTCATAGCAACTCATATTGATTTTAATTATTTGATTGACTGTGTGAATGATGAATTATGCTCTATTGCCAAATGGTTTCAAATTAATAAATTAACACTTAATGTGAAGAAATGTAACTTTGTGATCTTTTGCAACATAAACAAGTCTTACCCCAAAGAACAAGCAAAAGTACTTATTAACGGATCTGAAATTATACAAGTAAAGGCTACTAAATTTTTGGGAATTCTAGTTGACGAAAGACTTAATTGGTCAAATCACATAGACCTGGTTTGCAAAAGGTCCACAAAGATGATGGGCATATTAAGGAAAGTTTGTCCTTTAATTCATCCTTCTGCCCATTTAACTTTATATTATAGTTTTTTGTTTCCTTTCCTGAACTACTGTAATCTGGTCTGGGCAGCATCATATCCCAACCATCTCAAAAAATTATGTATTATTCAGAAGCGATTTTTAAGATTCATCTCACATTCAAACAGATATGCTCCGTCAGCACCACTTTTTATTAATTTTTATATATTTCCAATTCACAAATTGAATATCTATCTCATATGTTTATTCATTCACAAGTTTATTTACAGAAACCAAGATCTCCCGGAAAGCTTTCAGACTTTGTTTACTTATTCATTTAACGTACATTCACATCGCACTAGACAGAGCACCAATAACAACTTATCTTTACCCTTTTCCCGCACATCACATCATCAATTTAGTATATATTATAGAGGCCCGGCTTTATGGAATGTCTTACCTCCTCTTTTAAGATCCATATCATCCCACTCACTCTTTAAAAAGCAGCTTAAAAAACATCTTATCTTTTTGTGAATCTTCTAATAACCTCCTGTCTTCTCCTTTGTTTTTTTCTTTTTCTTTCTAATTTTTTCATTATCTTTGACATGTATTTATCAAATTTTTTTTTTCCATCTATTTTTGATTATTTTGAGTATTTATGTACCTTGTCTCCTTAATTTCTAGAGTTTATTTGTTAGCCTGAATATGATTTCATTGTGATTATTGATAGGGGTGGAACTCTGTACAAGCCCATTGGGCTTCGTTCCCTCCTTGCACCATTAATTGTTAATGTGTGCTAAATAAATAAACTAAAACTAAACTAAACTTTCTCCCAATCTCTGTGGAGAGGAGCTCATTCCAAAAATGCCTAAGAACTTTGACAAAAAATTAGGTAAAAAAACAACATCTGGGTTCAGAAGGCTGCAGCACCAAACTTTATGATTATTTTCTTTTATATTCTTCTTAGCTTTATGTGGTGCGCAGCTGTGGTGTATCCTATTCTCTGGAATAAACCTGAAAGCATGGATTTTTTTCATAACGTTGATCCATCAATTCAGCTCCCATGGCTGTAGTTATTTAACCCAGCTGGGTTTGGTGTTTGCTTCCCTATAGGAGAATCACAAACGTTATTCAATAGACTCTCCCCTGTCTCTCTCGGGATAAGAAATGAGCAGCCCGCCCTCGCAGAGGTAGGCGGGAAAGCAACTTTATTCCATCAATTCTGTGTCATGTAGCCTTTTAAAGCTGTGATTCTCAGCTGGTGGGTTTGGGTCACGGGCCATTCTGAGCATGTGGGGAAAAAAGTTAAAGTTCTTCAAAAAATTTCTAATGGTGCGCTTCTATTTTGAAGGACATTCATTTTTCAGTATCAATCATTTGTAAACCTGGCTAAACGCAAATATGACACAGAATACTTTAGCCCTTGATTCACAAGCTCTATGCATACATGACTGGGTATTTATTTGATATATCTTTTGAACTAAATAATTTTTATCATTTAATGTTCCATATATTGATTACAAATATTGTTCTGAAGAACTTGCAAGCCACAATAAAGCGGCACATTCACAACTGGCCGACGGTCCAATGTGACTACTGACTACAACGGCAAGTGTGTTCCATTTAAATCCCCCGCTCCTCCCCCGCCCACTCTCCCTCCGCGCTCCGTATGCTGTATCGTCATACCAAGGGCTGAGGGGAAGTGGAACTACTAATAAAACGCAGCCAGAGACAGTGACACTAGAACATTAACTGAAAGATCGTGACAACGTTGGCCTATCTGTCGACCACGCCAGCAGCCAGACCTGGTTGGGGATCATCGGGGAACTTCTCAATAACTTTGTTGTTCTTCATTCACTCTTCAGTAACTAACATTACCAAATTTGACTAAAACTGTAACTCCCAGCTGTGTATCAGTGACTTATCATTAGTGCTTGGATCCCAGTCACTCGGGTAGCAGGGGCGTTTTGATGACCAAAAGTGCAGGAACCCGTCTGGAGTGACAAAAACAGATATATCACAGGCACGAGGAGTAAAGGGAACAATCTTGATCCACACAATCTTCCATGCGGGGCAGAGGGTAAGAATCGGCTTTCGACCTTCACTTTCCTGAAATCTGTACAGAAACGTGGCGTCTGATCTGACTTTGGCACAAGCAAGAACAGGGAGAACTCAAGGATGATGTCAGACTTTCATTTTACAAAGTCTGTTCAGAGTCTTGGTGTATGGTAGGCATTACTTGGCTCCAGTTTTTTTCCTTTACTTCTGTACATTTATGAAGCAGGTTCATGTAGACTTTTCGCTCAAGTTGAAACATGTCCTACTCGTTCAATCACGTCTTCCAATTCGCAATTTTTGCCATCACCACAGAATTTGCGTCCAATTATGTCTGTCAATTGACTCTCATATCTCATATATTTTCAATCTCCTATGTTTCTGCAAATTACAAATCCATACTCTATAGATTTTGATTTCCTAAAAGTGCATTTAGTTATAAAGTTGTGGGGTTGAAAAGAACCAATGATGAAAATAATTTTGTCTTCATAAAGTATCGAATTTTGTCATTTTAGTATTGTCTCATTCCTTGTGAGATCCTGAAGTAAACAACACTTTAAATTGCATGTATAATCATTTGAATGGCATGTGGATGTTTGTAGCCTCGTTACCATAGGAGACAATCTTTCACCAAAACAATTGGTGAATAAAATGCGAATAATAATGACCATGTACATGGCCATTACTTATGAGTGCACATTATCATTGTTTCACATAACTTGACCTTTGAAGTGTTAGACAATATGCAATTTGAAATGTCTCACCTGATTGGCCAAACACACTTTGAGGGGTGATTATGGATTCAGGCCACACGCTCTGTACCGGTGGCTGTTAACGCTTGTCTGTCAAGGATTAATGGAAGTTAAACCTATTTTTAACAAGGCAATTCTCCATGCAGAAATTATAATATAATAGACTATGGCGTTGGTTGCAATATATTCTCTTACAGATAACTTTTAACACATTTAAACATGTTATCTTAAATCTACCAAACTAGACCTGCAACCGTTTTAAATAAGCTTTATTGTAGGCTGTATTGAAAATAACTATGTTGTTCTTCCATCCATGTAATTTTCATTGCAGCCATTCTACATCACTGTCTTTATGTTTCAATGGTTTTGGCTCTTTTTCTTCAGCTTGTTGTGTAGTTCATGTATTTGCATTGTACATTGTGTTGTTTTTACTTTGCATTGTTTTGCTTGACTTGACGTCATTGTAAATGCGGGTCACCTCTCAATGATCTCTCGAGTTTAAATAAAGGTTAAATTGAATTGAATTCTTGATACTTCAGTTTGAAAATACAAATTCTACATGAAACATCAGAGGATCACATGAGAATCTTCTCCTAGGGACCATAGATGTCCTTAGTAAATATATATACAGTATATATAATAAGAATACAGTAAATAAGTCTATGTCGAGGTAAACCACTCAGAACAACATCCTGACACTGCAGTACATTTGATCGTGCACAAAAATTAACCAAAAAACTGACGTTGTTTTTCTAGAGGCAGGAACATGGTTGGCATATCATGATTTATTCATCTACAGAAGCAGCTCTGTGTGCAGCAGCTCCAGCCCGCAGTGGGCCTTGTCAGGTGTACGCTCAGTAAGCAGAGGAGAAGAGCACTGGTGGCCTTACACATTAGTTTTGGTATCCGAGATATGATCTAAGCGAGCCCAGAGACGCACCGAGTAACTCCACGCACATGGGAATGTACAGTAACCCTGTCTTAATCTAAGATGTAAATGAACTAACAGTGAAATAGGAAAAGGTTTTTTGAAGTCATGCTTGGCTTCTTATAAGTATTTAAGAGAAGGAGTCTTTATTCAGTTTTCCCTCACACATCCGCATTAACAAGCTGATCAAGACAAGCTGCTCAGGGGATTCCAAATCAGCAAGAAGCAGGATGAATACAAATGTACACACAAGCTTTATGTGTGCCATTTTAGTTCCAGCATTGACAATGAACTGTGAGGACGTCTGAATTAGCTTCCGTTGAACCAGTTGATAACTCGTACCCAGATGGGCAGTAGTCAGTTTTACACACATCCACCCACACACACACACACACACACGCTTTGGCGAACACACGCACACACACACGCACACACACACACACACACACACACACACACACACACACACACTTTATCTTGCACATAAATGAATTTACAGTGCCTGGTGTTCTTTGTCCTTATGCTTTATCTCCTCTATTGGCAAGCAAATGAATAGCCTACATTCAGACGAGATAAGCTCATCAGCTGTACGTGCATAGGGATTGTGTGTGTCTCTGTGTGTGTTGAACGGTTTTAGATAGTGCTTTCCTGCGCCACGGGCATTACGCCCCAAGATGCTAAATTTTGGACTCAGACATTATCCTGTGCTTGTGTGTATGTGTGTGTCATCCTGACAATGCTTCTGGGTCAATTCACTCGACGTTGAACTATATTTGACCCTGACTCCCATGATGCAACACTCCAAGGAACACTCCCACGGCGTCTGACAATTCCTGCCATCTTTTTCAGGCATGGACAGAAAGTATACATTCAGACTGGCTGATAAACACACACAAACATGCCTAATGAAGACACAAACACACAACTCTGTGAAAAAGGGCTCTCGAGCGTCTGGATGACAGTCCTCTGAGAGAGTCTAGTCTGCCATGGATAAAGAAATCCACAGAATAGTTTTAAGAGAGGACGACCAAGTTGTCTCTGCAGTGAGCTGCCTCCATCATATACAGTACCTACCGCCTATTTCTGTCCTCACTTATTCCAGCATAGGGATGTTCGTGTATGAGTTTGTTTCTGTGTTTACGGGTCACACACACGGCAGGAGTGTTCGTATATATCAGCTGAAAAATTTGCCACATATTTTCATACTCGAGATATCATTGAGGGTCGACCCTAATTTCCAATGATTAAGCGTCAAAAAAAATATTGCAAAACAAAAACAACAACACAAACACAATGTACAATGCTAATACATCAGCTAGACAACAAGCTGATAAAAAGAGAGGGATGTAGAATGGCTTCAATGAAAATGACGTGTTAATTAAGTACAATACTACAATGTAGACAATTTTAAATAGTTGCAGCAGGTACAGTTTGGCAGATTTAATATAACATGTCTAAATAGTTGTAAAAGGGTATGAAGGTATTTATTTTAATATAAATTCTACACCTTGAACAACGGGTGTTTGGAGAATCATAAAACTGCAAAATGAATTGACAATCACTGTTTCCAGCTTGTAGTAATGAACCTCATCGGTACAAAGAGATAGTTTCCTTGTCATCATCCTCACACAGGCGTGTACATGCTCACCTATACACACAAGAAGTTTCTCCTTAAGGCAGGTAGGGGCTTTTTTCTTCAGAAGTGTAAATGAGGGAGTAGATGTGTTTGGTGATGGCAGGAGGAAGTGCCTGCAGTCAGATCAGATGGTGTCACTGTTATGAAGCAGAGATGCAAATACACGGAAAAAGAGCTATCCGAAGTAGAAATAAAACAGCGTATTATACCATCTGAGGAAGGCCTGTGTCGTTATACCTAATTTAACAGCAACTTTTATTAAAACTTTCAGATCAATAAGAGACTAGAGGGATGTTGAAGTAGTGGGCGTATTCTCTTCTCTAGATGGGAAACTTGATCCTTTCCACATGTACAGTAACACTGTGGATGTTGTTGGTGTGATTGTGGATGTGGTAAACTACAAATGAATTTTCCTTCTCGGGATCAATAAAGTTGTCTAATTTAATTCAAGTAGAAAAAGGTGCAATGCTGCACTTTTCAACTCAACACACGGGCCCGTGCATGCAATAGCCTTGGCCGCGACAGTTTCACATGAGTGTGCTCGATTGGGGGTCATCCCATGTACCCACATTGCTGAGATTTTTTTTTCTTTCTAAATTAGGCCCTATGTTCACACAAACACACACACACACACACACACACACACACACAGAGGGAAAGAGAGACAGACATACATACTAGTATCTATTATATAGTTAGATTACTTAGAAATGTGGGAACATAGACACACTCCCCCCGATTGTTGCTCCGCCTGTCAGAACGCCCTCGCCTCTCATTGAAAATGGCCGGGTCTACTTGCAGTGTGAGAGTGGGCAAAGGCCTAGTTTTAGAGGGTTGACCTGCTAATTTTGGTGTGGAAAGTGTATATGATGAAAAACATCAAATAGGTCTACGGGTTTTAACTATGGCTTGTTGATAGAAATAAATAAAATCCTCAGTGTGCTGTGTGCAGCGAAGTGCTGGCAAATGAAAGCATGAAAGCCATTAAAAAATACACATCTGTAATTCCATTTAAATTTGCCTTTTTATTTAGTTAAAGAAATGTAAAAACAAAATATTAATATATTTCATAGGCCCCTACAATTAAATAAATATTCTCGAAACATGATGTGCATGGTCAATTTACTTGTTTATAAAGCATACTGTATGTGCCTCTTAGTTCAATATAAGCCTTATTTAATATTCCATTTTATTCCATTTAGATTGTAGAACTTAAGCATCAACTGCTTTAAGCCCCTTTCTCACTGGGCTGCGAGCTGCATTCGTGAGGGAGTTTCCAAATGGTCTCTTAAGGTTCGCGGGGGTTATCAAAAGAGTTGCAGAGCCTTGCTGTTGTGTCGCATGAATTTTGAACATGTTCAAAGAATTTGTGCAACAAATCTACTCTCGAAATAGTCTCAGGAAGTGCGAGAAATGTGAGACAACTTTGCGAGGGGTTGGCAAACATCAGGTGATCGTCACACGAACGTCTGGCGATGCTGGTCCGAACATATGTGCGAGCTGGAGAATTTTGATCCAAATTTTGGCTGAGGCTCGTGCAACACTCGCAGATGTGTCGTAATTACCAAATCAGTGTGACTGCAAGTGACAATTGTCGTCAATTTGCAAATTCTCACGCAATTTTGTGTCTCCAACCTGTCTTCAACGAGTCTCAGCCCAGTGAGTTAGGGCCTTTATGTGTTAAAAAGCATATGCAACTAAATTCAATTGGATGTTTATATATTTTCAGAAAATGGGACGAGACTTCATGTCTATCAAAAGATAGGTATTGATGCTACCCCAGTTCAGAACCACTGATATGAATGGTAGTCTTTTATCTCAGTGTCGGCAGAAGGCAAATTGGCATATTTCCCAAAATGTTATGTAGCTTATTCTTTTAATAGTAAATCAGATAAGGGAAATACTTAAGAAACAGAATACTGTAGGTCATGAAGCAAAAAGTGCTATTGTGTCTATATATTCTGTGTCTGTTTAGTTTCTGATTGAAAAGATGTCACTTTCACCCATAATGCCTTTCACCAGGAGACATTTCAAGACACATTTCAACTTTTTTGGCCTGATCGTCTGACTGACACTTTTCTATTTATATCTTGATAATTTTTCTCTTTTGTGATTTGCGATACAAGGCATGTGTCACAGAGGCACCCTGTGACCCTCACACACACACACACACACACACACACACACACACACACACACACACACACACACACACACACACACACACACACACACACACACACACACACACACACACACACACACACACACACACACACACACACACACGTACACACCCTGTGTCTGACAAGGTCTCAGTGGAGCAGTTCCTGTCAGTCTGTCAACTCTCGGGGTTTTTCCAAACAAGACAGCTTTCTCTGAGACAAAGATACAAGACAACTCATCACATTTGGCTATCAGTCTTTTGGGATGTAAGCGCTTGTGCTGAAATGTCATGTTCATGAAGAACATAAAACAGGGGAGAAGGAAAAAAACAACAACTACAAAGACGTTGGGTCATCATGTTGTATAGTTTAAGGGCTAATTCTTGTTTTCATGGGAATTGATTGTTAGGCAATGGTGTGTGAGAGGACAGTTGAGGCTTAGAGGCAGGCAGCTAATTAGGACTAAATTGTGTTAGCACAACAACAACACTGACCCCTCAAAGCCCCCTTTCTCTCTCTCTCTCTCTCCCTCTCTCTTGCGCACACACTTTTAGTTTTTCTCACACATACATACACACATACAAGAGAAAATACAGTTTATCATGTACACACTCACATACACAATATGACCTCATTATTGATGTTGTTCCTGGTTAAGACCCTCTCACGGTCCCTGCTGTTCTTCGCTTCTGTAAAAAACAAAAACAAATAGCAACACAGTCCGTCCAATATACTGTAATCTACTAAATATACCTGTTATATAAATGTACTTGGTTTACCTCTACCTAATCACTACCGTATTGATGGTATGAAATATGGAATAAGAGATGGATGTCAGAGAAACGCCACAATCTAATGTGTAACAGATGATGAATTCTGTAGATAAAACTGTTGTAAGCACTGTCAATTTAACTTGGCAGAGGAGAGAATATGGGCCTTTATTTGAAACAAGCCCATCTTAAAGAAAAGCCTTTATTTTCCAGCTCTATAAGCATAATGCTCTAGTAATTATCCTCATAGTGTCTGACCTTTGTCTTGATAAATGCAATATAGGCTACCTTTCACAAGGAGAAAAAATTAACATGCAGCTGTCATTAGTGTCACAGCTCTGCAGTACAGATGACATCCAGGTGGTCCAGAAGATAAACGTTTAATCCTCAACATATAAATGCTAACCTAAAACCTAAATATCCGTTCAATTGTACGCTAAAATGAGATTATTTCCACAGCTTTAGTTTGCCGCCAGACAGCCGGTCTGACTGTGCTGATCGCAATCTCCATAAGGTAACACAATAACCATGCATAAGTACCTCATACAACCCCACTTTAGAAAGTCTGAACTATCCCTTTAAGGCATAGTGATAGCTGAACCGCAATCAAAAGAACAGAAAAGTACAAACGACAGGAATAAATTAGTACAATGTTTAGTATTTAAAATGAGAAACTCAGACCGGCATATTGATGATGATGACATGACTCTATTGTTATATTACAACATTGCAATTAGTTCTTTAAAAGCTATGCTGAATTTAAGTAAAGTATAGCGAATGTTATCCCCTTAAATGCTTTTTTTCATATTCTTTTACACAGCCTTTACTAGTAGAAGTGAGCCTGTGCTGGACAGTTAAATGTTTTTGTTACATTATTGGTTATGCCTTAAAGGTGAAGTAAGTGGTTTATTTATGTTAATATAAGTTTAAAATCGCTCTTTATTCATACAGTGATCACTTACATAATGTGCGCGTTTCATAAAGCCGATCTCTCAGTCAGCTGCTTTGCATGTAATCAGTAAATAAACTTATTGTAGTATCCCGAAATTTTTATCCAATCAGAAAAGAGAACGCTACAAACTGACACTCGTCTCACTCATATATAGTATATATACTCCATGGTCTCACTGCCGGTGCACGCCAGAGCAACAGATGGGTGAATGTGTATGCGCCTACAATGGCGGAGCAGGTAAAAATCCTGCCCAATGTCTGTTTTGATGGTTTTTATCATGTTTTATCACACTTTTGGATCTGAGATGATGCTAGATAACTTGCTGCTTGAAGACCGCAGTGCATTAATGTGGTGACGTAGGGACGAGCGAGGGGACTGCTAACTGCAGTAACTGACAGTAAGTTAGCTAAAAGAACCATTCCTCTTACAGCACCTTTAATGGTAATTATTTGATTCCAGCCACAATTTGAACACTGGCTTGTATTATGTTACGGTACAAAAAATAACAATTGATGGGTCTCTCCCTATTCTAAATTTGTACGAGGATTTACTGCTGTTTGCAACAACATGTTTCCGGGAGAAGTGCCTGTGTTGCTATGTACAGTGTATAGGTGAAAAACACTGAAAGTAAAGTGTAGATAAAATAACTTCTTAAAGTTTATACTACAGATATCAATGTAAACTCCCAAGGAATAATACAACAACTTATTCTGCCTTCAAGAAGATCTCTGTGCATTAACCACTAAGGGCCTAGCTCTAGCCTTGATGATACAACTTCTCTCAGAAGTAAATTATTAATAGTTTTGTTGTCTACAAAAGTAACACAAGTATGTTACGCATTTAAACTGGAGCACCTGTATTTTTCACCACTATGTAAATGTTTCAATTGTTTTTTTTCTCTTCACCTGTTGTTGTGTATTTGATGTTTTTGCATTGAATATTGTTTATGTATTGTTGTTTTTCCTTTGAATTTGCTTTGAACTCGACATCATTGTAAATGAGGGTCACCCCTCAATTGGTCTCTCGAGGATAAATAAAAGTTAAATGAAATGAAAATTTTGAGAGTGAAGCAGCAAACAGTGAAATATGCAGGTAAATTAGACAGAATAATCAACACTGGTTACTCAAAGCATGACATACTAATCAGGCTGTGTCTGTGAGAATTGAACACTGCAGATTGCATCGCTGTGTATAAGTAAGTGCATTTTAATTTATATAGCACTTTTTAAAACAGACATGTTGCAAAGTGCTTTACATGGTACACAGGCATATTTAAATGAATGTGTACATTAGTATACATGTGAGCTGTGGTCAAGGTTAGCTATATGCAGTGTCTGACGGCAAACTGTTGGATTGTGTTTAGTCTTGGCTTCTCAGCCCTTAGCAGATAAGAGTTCAAATGAAGCATCACAGATTAGCAGCAGAGGACTGCGACTTTTTTTTTTGCGGAAATGGTGGCTCATTAAATCCAGCAGACCTGAATGCTGTTAGAAATGTCACAGGGTTACATGGGCAGAAGTAGTTTTCCCGTAAAAAAGATTTGCTCGAAGGAAGCAATTTTGAAGAGGCAATTTAAGTCCTTCAATTAATATCATGATAAGCATTTTATGTTCCTGAAAGCTGGTTAAAGGCCTTCTGAAGAGACAAGAAAGGTACTCTGTCGGACTAGACAGCTCCATATATGGTCAACTCTGAAGTCTGTTGCGAGTGCAGTATAGGTTATTGTTTACCGCTGTAAACTAAAATTGCATTGCAGGGATTACATTTTTACTGAGATCACTTAGTTTAACATTTACATCAGCACCTTCTATTATGGTAAGGCTTTGTCACCAAGCAAAATACATGGATTTCACCTGTGTTATCCTGAGCTTGTATTTTGCAGTAAAGTACTGCTAGGACATCTAGGCCTCCACAGCAGCCGCAAAGTGTGAGTTAAGGTGGTTGAACATTGCCTTGAATTGACCCTATTCAGAAGAAAACAACCAACATCATCAATTACTTTATCATCTCCAAGAATATTCCAGTTTACCTTTGTAACTTTACCATTTCAGAGCAAATTATATTTATCTCTGAATATTAGCCTCCCCGCTAATATGTTTATGTGCGAAAATCTGAGTTGGGTTTAGCCCTCATATAAAACAGACTTAGATTAGCCTTGATGTTAATCTCCAAAGTGTTGCTGAAAATTAGCCTAAAAAAAAGTTCAAATGGTTGTCAATTTCCCAAAAATGTTGCCTTTCAACAAGTCATTATTGGACCGTAGAATGCCATATCATATTATAGGTTCGGTCTGCCATAAAATGCTCTTCAATTTAAACACTGTTCTTGTTAAGCTTTCACATTTTGGTTTCTATTTTTCTCCACCAGCTTTGTATGAAGAAAAGAAGAAAACACTTGTCCATTTGGAAAAAATAATAACATCTTTATTTACGATTTAAACTGTCAGATTGTTTACACATCCCATCAATAAAGTCTGTTCAATTATTTCATACACAGATTCACTGCACTTCAATCTCAGTTGAGTAAAAGAAAATAATAAAATCATAATGAGAATTTTGATCATGATATTTACAGTTTTATAATCATCATAGTTCCTTATTTCAACCTCAGGTTAAACATTAGCCTATCGAAAAAATAAATGCAAATGGACGCAGATTATTATTATTATTTTTTACCATGGTACAAACTGGTGAGAGCAAAATATTGAAGATAAATGAAGGTTTGTAGCTTTGTCTCCAAAGACCCACATAGTGGAAGAGACAACAACACAAATACATCAATACAAATATTCAACAATCATTTAGAGCACAGATAAGTTTACATGTTCACACAGAAATCTCAGTTCAGGTAAACTAAAGTCATCATGAGAAGTGATAGCCTCCGTGGCTAAAAAGACACAGGAAATATATTACATGAAAACAAGATGACGAAGTACCGCCCATAATGTTTGACTAACAGCTGATCTCTGAGCAGTGAGTAAATACAACCAGTGTTGGGAACGTTACTTTAAAAAGGTAATTAGTTATAGTTACTCACTACTTGTTCCAAAAAGTAACTGAGTTAGTAACTGAATTACTTTATAATAGAAGTAACTAGTTACCAGGGAAAGTAACTATTTGCGTTGGCCTACTGTAAAAAAAAAAAAGTTGCTATATGTCAACAAATTTGGATTTTTCTGAGCAGTTTTCACAAGTCAGTTGAAATGAGTAGAACAGACAGGTAGGCCTACTTGTAGGCTACATGACCTTCAATATTTATGCACATCAACAGACAGCAAGAGGTTTATCCTGCACTTCAAGTAGCCTATTTTGTTCTCAACAAAAGTAGTAGAGGAAACTGCTGAATGTACCGTGCTGATCTGCTATATCACTGGATTCACTTCAGGGGTGTCGGCTAAAACACCACTTAAGGCCAAAAACATCAGACTATGAAGCATGAGACGATGAGAGGAGTAAGGATTTATCCTATGTTTATTTCCTTCTTTAACATGCACAGCAGCATACAGATCCCAGGAAAAGAACAATAGCAATATTCGGCTCGTGATGACACGCTAAACGGCTGTTGCAACCAGCGAATAGTGGCAGTTTAATAACGTGTATAAATTATAATTGATAGAGATCGGGAAACTCCATGCACTTACAAGGGCGATGCAAACAAACTCAGGGAGAGCACGTTTCAACCGTGGATTGATAGGTGGTTACTGCGGCAACGTGCACGCTCACACAACAGAGAGAAAGAAAAAGAAACTTCACTAAACAGGCGCTCCGGCTGACTGACGTGACGGTGCTAACTGACAGTTATAATGTCATCCACACTGAATAAAACACAACTTAAAACACACCGGTCTCCTCACTAGCAGTTTGTGTATTATGGAGCCAGGGGTGTGTTCGGATTACACAGTTTATTCAATCAATTCATAGTAACGCACCGCATTTAACGTTCAGTAACGATAACGGCGTTGTAACAACGGAAAAAGTAATTAGTTAGATTACCCCGTTACTGAAAAAAGAACGGCGTTACCTAACGCCGTTATTTTAAACGGCGTTATTACCAACACTGAATACAACAGCAGTAATTTTTCAGCAAGAAACATGAAAACAAACCAATGTTGTGGCTAAATTAGTTTAGCCTTGAAAATACCCTCATATTAACTTAATGATATAAATTCTGTCCATAGAAACGGACAAATTTAGAATGCAAGCTGGCATTAGATAAGACCAGGGGCCTATTGCATAAAACTAGGATAAGGGATTAACCTAGGATTTTTCGGTTATCCTGGCTTGCGTTAGCCATGATCCGGTTGCATAAAAGCGGAGGGACATAAATTACCCTGGAGATAAACTTATTCTGTTGCCTGACTGGCTCAGTCAGCTGTCACTCCGATCTGAAGGTGTTTAACAGTTATTCCATGATCTTCTGTGTAATGCTTAAGTTTCAATAACCTGTTTTAAAGTACCATATAAAAGACTGCATTGTCATTTAGTTAAATAGTTATTTTTTTATTATTTAACCTGAACCATTTATAATTAACTTAATTATAATTACATTAAGATGAAATTATATAAATTATAATAATTTATGTGATAGTCTGTTCATATTGCGGGCTATATTTATACAATTGATTATCGATGGTAGATGACGTTGCAAATGTGGGTCAAATAAATTCACTTTGTACTTATAACTATATCGAGGTGCATCTAAAACAAAATTAAATATCAATGAAAGTTTCCTTTTTTCTGTAATTTAATTCAAAAAGTGAAACTTAAATATGTTCTAGATTCATTACACATTAAGTGAAATTAATCTAGAATAAACATACTTTTCAGAAGGTCGACATTTCTGATTGGTTGTATGCAATATTCTAATATTTTGAGATACTTATTCCATGATCAATCAATCATCCAAAAAGAAGGCCTGACATATTTCACTTTGTGTAATGAAAGTTTAACTTTTTGAATGGACTTTCCATGATATTCTATTTTTTAAATGCACCTGCAGACTGCTCACTGTCAACTATTTTATCATAAAACAATGCAGGGACATCAAGATTAGTTGGCAGAGATGACATCCCCTGTATACAATGAACTGCCCCCTGACTTACGGTTTAAACTAGCAAGGCATTGTGGGAAAATGGGCCGTCTTTTACATTTTTACATCAGTAAATCTGTGTTCGATCTCTGGGTCTACTTCTGAAAGCTGTGGGCTGGCTCTTAACAGAATGACTTACACCTGGCTTGACAAAGCGGCCCCTTTACATCCTGGATTGGCGTTTATGCAACTGACTAATCCAAAATGCCCAGGCTAGACTTTGTCAATGCTGGCTTTATCAATCATCCTGGATATCTTAATACTACTTTTATGCAATAGGCCCCTGGTGCTGGCAGTTGATGTTGCTACAGTTACGTGGAAAAGTAAATAGACACGTGAAGTAAACAAGCCTAGCCATGTCAAATGACCTTTCACACCCAAATGAGCCCCAGCCAAAAATCCGCCTGACAAGCTTACTCACCAGTGAACAGAGAATAAATGATGGAGTGAATGGAGTATAACGTTAGTGGAAGATGTATAAAAGACTTGAAACTGAATGTACAATTTGGGAATTCTTGCAGAAATGTCCCCCGGTTTTGTTTGCTTGAATAATGCCTGGAATTTCTACTTCAAACTTGCTCCTGGTCTCCTTGTGTAAGACTCCCAATTCGCTACTGCACCAAGTCTAAGGATGAAACCACATTGTTTCACCTACTAACCCTTGAAAGGCTTCTGTCTATTTGAGTTTGATAAATTCAGCATTGTCTCCAGTATAATGACACCAAAATCCAGCATGGAGAGGTCGAGTGAATGTGGTCTGGACTCTGTAGAGGAGGGTCATTGTTTGAGAAATACTGTAGAAGGACAGAATACCTGCACTGTGATCCAGGTAAACTCCTATTCTGGAGGAGTGAGGACCTGAGACAGAGGCTTGAATATTGTTGAACCAAAACTTAAAACAGTCTTCGTGACAATATAATGCCCAGGATTTATCATTTCGTCCAAATGCACATTCATTCAACTTCCCTGCTCTGCTGATATTCTTGTATGCGACTGCTACATCAACTCCTGTCCCTTTCAACCTCACCTCCCAGTAACCACGTCCGGTCAGGCCCTCTTTACTCAGGACCTGAGCCCATCCAGTGAATCTTGCTGGGTGATTAGAATATGACTGTTCTTCTTCAGTTGCTTTAGCTTTTTTGTTCCCCTTAGATAATAACAGATATATCTGTGCTGTTTTTGGATCGAGTGTGATTTCACGTGAATATCTCAAGAAGTCGGCTCTGGTCTTGGGCTCTGATTGTGACAGTAAAACATCGACTTGTGTCCCTGTCATGTTTGGCCATGCCTCTTTCAGGACCTCCTGTAGTTTATCTCTGGCTTTAGACACAGCCGCTTCAACGTCCTCAAAGTATCTGACAGGACGGATGTTGATGCTGGGTGTAGATTCACTGGGTGCTGACAGTGAGCGGTAGTTTTGTAGAAACTGGTTGTGATCCTCTGTGGTTGAGATCGTATTAAGCTCAGAGTCTTTCCTCCTCAGCTCGTTGATCTCCTGCTCCAGTTTCTCCTGAAGATCTTTTACTCGACTCACTTCAGTTTCCTGCTTAGATCTGACCTGCTGCTCCACATCAGAGCTTCTTTTCTGGATGAGACGGATCAGCTCGGCGAAGGTCTTCTCACTGTGCTCCGCTGCTTTATCAGCAGAGCCATTGATAGCCTCCACCTCCTGTTGAAGGCCCTTCATATCTTTTTCTCTGTCCTGGATTCTCTGCTGGATGTCTTGTCGACTCACCTCAAGTTCTCTCTGCCTCTCGGTCCGTTCTGCCGCAGCCGACACTGTGTCGTGGCCTTTGTGTTCATCCATTAAACAGAGCATGCAGATACTCTGCTGATCAGTACGGCAGAAAATCTTTATCACCTCATCGTGACGAGAGCACATGTTCTCCTGGAGATTCTTGGAGGGCTCAACCAGCTTGTGTTTCTTTAATTGAGCTACATCGTAGTGAGGCTGGAGGTGTTTCTTACAGTAGGAGACCAGACATACCTGACAGGACTTGAGGGCTTTCAGTTTTCTCCCAGTGCAGATGTCACAGGCCACATCTTCTGGTCCAGCATAGCAGGGATGATCAGCAGCAGCTGCAGCAGAAGCTTGTAGTCCAGTCTCCTTCAGCTCCTTCACTAAAGCTGCTAACAAGGTGTTTTTCCCCAGGACAGGCCTCGGTGTGAAGGCCTGCCTACACTGAGGGCAGCTGTAGATTTTCTTTTCATCCTTTTCGTCCCAGAAACCTTTGATACAGTTCATACAGTAGCTGTGTCCACAGGGAACAGTCACCGGATCCCTCAAGAGATCCAGACATATCGAACAAGAAAAGGTTTCCCGGTCCAGCTGTGATCCTTTCTGTGCCATTTCACCTCTCTGTGTCAGAGAATGTATGAGTTTCTTTTCCCTAGAACCAAAACTAGTTTGAGCTCTGATCAGAACAACATGTGTTTGTGCAGTGAATGGGGCCTGCCCTTCCCCACATTTTGGTTACACCCATCCTTTAAACTGTAGATCTAAAAGGGGAGGGAACAAGGACATACATGGACAGAGTGGAGTTCGGCCGTGTTTCAGAGCAGGAACAACAAGGAGGGCCTCATTCCAGGAAGAGGAGCGGCTTCATGAGAGATAGTGTGTGCTTAACACATGTTTACAATTGAGATCAGGGGCCGTATTCACAAAAGATCTTTAGGCTAAGAGAAGGTACTAACTGGCTGATTTGGAAGTTACTCTTAAAAATAAGGGGAGTTTTCTGCTTATTTTAGGACTCCTTACTTTTTAAGAGAAGTGTAATTCACAAAAATGAAAAGGTGGGAGCCCTCGAGAGGACTAGTAGATCACAGACAATCATTTGTTGGCATTTTGGAGAGATTCAATGATAGTGAACTTACAAAAATTCCTTTATAACTGTGAGGGTTTAATGATCATAGTAAAGCAATATTTAGAAAGTATAGATACATGTGTTTTTATGTTTTAAGCACATTCCCCTTCATCTTTGGCTCAATACTTTCTGTGGGAATGAATAAACACTTGTATAATAATCTTTCATCCATATCTTTTATTTATTTATCGTTTTTAAATACAAGTTTTTATAAATAATTAATCTATATTTACACATGACCTTAGAAAATCGTGACAGTACAATGAAAGGGAATGTTGTTTATGAAGCTCCTTTTACCAGTTTTTCCAGTTTACCGATTTCGCCAGCTGTTGTTTCCAAATGGTAAATTTCACAGTTCTTAGTAAAAGTTGGTCTCAGAAGCTTTGTAAATATGTCTTAAGAAATGACTCTTAGCTAAGAACTTTTAGTCTTAGCCAGTGGCATTTCGAGGGCATTTTGACTGGGTTGGCCAAGTGGGGACATAGACCTAGAGTTAGGTGGCCATCACAAATCTGAATGATTTGAATGTGATGTGCTTTATAACCAATGCAAAGATGATTTATAATCCCCAAATAATTTTAGTATCCATTGTAATGTTTGTTTAAAGACCGGCTTTAAACAACCCAGAAGAGTGCTAACATGCAGTTACCATACCATCAGGGGAGTCAAGCAAGCCAAAATTCTGGGGGGAAGGGGGCACAACAAGAGAAGGGACCATGGGGTCAGACAACTAAATCCCTAGAAGATTTTTTGGTGTTTTAACATGTAATCAAAGCATCAGGGATGGATGACCACTAGCTTTTGCTAATGTTTTTGGGCCTACTAACCAAATATCTTGATAAAAAAAGAAATCCTGCCATTTCTAAGAACATGTTAGAGTTATAATATAGAAAATTTAAATTACATAAAATATATATAGGCTATATATATAAAGGGGAGAACGGGGTAATCTGAGCCACTTTTTACATTTGCTCCCCTCTAAGCGAGCTAAAGTGATTTATCACTCAAATTTACACATTTCCCATTAATTCAGGATGTTTCCTAGAAATGGGCATTCGCAGAATTTTTTCAATACAAAGGGCAGTGAAAATATGATTGTTTTAGAAAAAGTTGTCATGTGGCTCACTTTACGCGCGGCGCGGCCAGGGCCGCCGCAGGAGTTGAAAATATTGAACTTTTTGCCGCCGGCCGCGCAGCGATAGCCAATCAACGTTGAGCTCCTCCCGACGTCACTCACTTCGGGACGACGGACAGAGGAAATTAAGATGGATGAAAACATAATAGTCACAGTTTTCTAACATAAGTTCTGTGAATAGCCTATGTGTATGTTGCCTGCTGTGTACAGCTATCAGTTTTTCTTTATGAACCAAGTTAGCACCGGTTAGCTTGGGTAAAGCACCATCAGCAGAGCAGACTGGTGCTCTCAGCACCGCTTTCAAATGAAATATAGAACCAGTTAGATTAGAACACAGTCTGGGGGTCAGAACACAGGACCCTTAAGGCCAGGACACACCGGTCCGACTGCCCGAAAATGGAGACTGCCGATTCAGGCAGCTCCAGTCTTCCCGTCGCGGCCAAAAAAGTGCAAAGAACACACCGAGCCGACTGCTGACTTTCCGTACGCTCTGCGCTTGCGCGGGACGTAATGTCTCCATAACAGCAGGCGGCGCTAATCTGTATTGCGGCCCAAAAAAAATACGGAAGCCAGAAATGATGGGAAAGCTCTCTAGACCATAAACATAGATAGACATACGTATTTATATTTATGGAACATAAAGAGCACCATTTTTAGCAGAGAGTGTCGAGCATGGTGTCGAGCAGTCAACAAGGGTTGATGCATGTGAGTACTCGCTGAACGAAACAAACAAACACATTAAAACAATGGCTAGCTGTTGTTAGCTGTTTATGCTACCCGCCTCACTTCCGGGCCTCACTGATTCGCTAGCCCTCCATCAATCAAATCGCTCCAACTGAAAGACTGCCCGGCTCAAAAGAAGCCCGATGACGACCGATTTCACGGCACACACCAAACAGATTCGTGTCCCCGCCCCCTCCAGACTCTCCGACGGCGATTATCGGGCCGGTGTGTCCGGGCCTTTAGAGCCAGCTTGTGTCTGGGGGTCAAAGCATAGGAAAATCAGAACCAGCGAGAACAGCCTGGGACTCAGAACACAGGAGAAGACCCAACTGGATTATAACGTCAGCCTGTCATACTCTACAACTAGGCCTACTCTACATTCCAGCCCTGAAGGTTACAGGGAAAGATGAGAAGGTGCTCTTTCCGTGTGGTTGCCCCAGATCGTCTTCCTGGTGTATTTCCTTGGCATGATGGCTTTTCTACAATATGTATGACATTAAAATAAAACATATGTTATGTAATATTACATTAAAATATGTTTAAGACTAAACTTAACTTGTGCCTCATGGTGGGGGAAAGTGAGACAGTGTCTCACTTTCCCCCACAGCATTTGGCTCACTTTCCCCCACCACCACAATTTGAGAAAAAACTATCTCTCTTAGCATTTCAGGCTAATCTTTAGCTAATATCATCACATGGTTTTTATATGTTGGTAGTTCATCAACACGTATGATAGAAGTTTTTCTACGTGAATACATTTGCTTTGGCACAACAGTTGATTAAGTTGACAGCAAGAAAATTTACTTTTACATGCAAAATACCTATTTTGGTGAAAAAAAAACAAGCTTACCACAGCACCATGAGGTCCTTTCTTCCAGGGCCATGGGGAAATGAGAGGGGCTTGAAAACATATATCTCACATGACCACAAATGTTTTCCGTTGCCTAGATACAGGGGGTGGCTCACATTACCCGATGCCTCAGATTCCCCCGGTCTCCCCTATATATATATATTCTTATATTGTATATTATTTATAATATAATATAATATAATATATATATATATATATATGTATATATATATATATATATATTATATACCATTATTATTATTATTATTATTATTATTATTATTATGTTTTTTTAAATTCAGATTTAAGAAATCTGGTGGGGCACGTGCCCATGCACCTGCATGGGTGGCATGCCTGTTGCACACACACTTATGCCGTTTTCAAGACCTTTTCTGACCAGAGACCAGTTCTAGTGGCCACAGTCCCACCATTACTGTAGTAGCTGGAAATTGCAAACTGGTCCTATATCAATGGATTAGCTGTCATGTGTGTGATGAACGTGGCCAACAACCTATAAGAAGAAAAGTAAGTAAGTAAGAAAAAAAATACTTCCCATCTCTGCACTTGGCTACCTATCAGATTTGGAGGGGCCACAGGGAAATCCACTGCTCTTAGTGCTAAGATAAAAGGCTTTGTGAATATGGCCCCTGATTTCTGACATTTCTGATCTGGTTATCCAACTGCAACATGAAGGTATTGTATCTTAAGAGTATGGACTGCACTTAATGCACATTATCACATTTGTTAATCAAAAGGAAATATTTCACATTTGTTGAGCTGAATAAGTTAATTAAAGAGGTCCCATACGAATGGGAAATGTAAATGTATCTAGAGTCTACATTCGTAATATAGCTTTATTATGATCGTTAAACCCTCAGTTATGAAGGTACATTTTCGAAAGCTCACTATCATTAAATCTCTCCAAAATGCCATCAAATGATTGTCTGTGATTTACCCTTTGTGACTTAGGAGTCCTCTCAAGGACTCCTACCTTTTCATAGATTCAGGAGCTAGTTTTAGCGCTAAAATGTTTGGTGAGTCCTAAAAAAGTTAGGAGTCCTAAAATTAAGAAAGAAGAAGAGTTACTCCTAAATCAGCAAGTTAGGACCTACTCAAGGCAGAAACCTTCCACAATTGCCGTAAGTGTGTGAGGCTTTAAGAGATATTTCCTGTCCATCTAATTTTCCCCATAAGGTTGAATACAGCATGTTCTAATAAAATAACATCTATCTATCTATCTATCTATCTATCTATCTATCTATCTATCTATCTATCTATCTATCTATCTATCTATCTATCTATCTATCTATCTATCTATCTATCTATCTATCTATCTATCTATCTATCTATCGGGACTAAGTTTAGTCACAAGGCTTGACTCTTTGATGCTACATGGTGGGGTAACACCGCTTAACCTGAACTGTGTAAGCTACAGCAGAAGTTCACTGACTTCTGCGAGGGGAGGCAGAAAGGAGGATGAACAGATGAAGATATGCAAACAGGTTTTTGCAATGTATCTCAATAGTTTCAATTAGGGCTGGGCGATATGACCAAAATAACATAACAAAATAAATGATATTGCATAAAATGAAACGATAGACGTTTTTGTTTCGTCAGACGATATATATCGCCATATCGCACAGCCCTAGTTTCAATATTCTCAGTGTCTGTCTGTTGCTGCAGCCAGAGAGGGGAGAGGATGAGGCTTAACAAAAGATTATCTTAAAGAAGCCGAATGTGTCTGGGCATTGGAGTGGTGGTCGGGGAAGAAGAGTCTCTCTGGTGCTGAGTCTGATCAAACAAGCTGTTCCAGATGAGAGGAAGATGAGACCAGAGCCTTGACCGAACGGCTGGCTGACTTTGTAATTGCAAACACCGACTAGTTACCTTCTTGCAGGGAGGTAGCAGAGAGAGAGAATCCATCTCAAGTTGGCTTTCCCACTCTTTTGGAGCGATAAGGTTAACCTGCCTGTATGCAAAAAAAGGCTGCTATTCACACAATACCCTGGTCCTTTGCAAGCTCAAACTAAGGCTGCACCCTAATACAATCCAGGTATAGGGCCAGCATAATTTACTTTTCCACAGCCACCATTTCATCTCCTGCTCCGATTTTATCTTTGTAACAGAAGCACTGTTTTCACTCACCAATTACTTTGAATGGTTTATACGTTACCATTAATTTCAGTCGTTATGTTATATTAATCAGGCTCAACCACTTCCTTTAGATCTTCAAGATTAACGTCCTACAATAAAAGAGTGGTTATGGAACCAGGGGACTGTAATCTGATACATCCGTTTGAGCTATATTCATTTTCAAGTATGGAAATGCCATGAAATGAAAAACAGCAAACAAGAAGACCATAGTGAGTTTAACATCAACAATGAAATAGTGGTTAGCATCAAAATGCTAACTTACTGTTAAAATTCCTCCTTTTTTACAATCACATTTCAGCAACCTATATAGAAAACACATCATGTCACACTTATTGATTCAGCAACACAGCCCCAACCATAGCGAGTTCTACCCGCATCCAATGAGGAAGTGACAAAAATTACAGTAAACCGAGTGGCCACTAAGGGCAGGTTTCAAAACAGAACAATGCTTCATTGACTCCCATGTTAAATATGCTGTTTTCACAGCATTGTTAAACATATTGAAGGCCTGGTAGAAAAAAACATTCTAGTCTGTATGTTTAGTTCATATCTTCATGACAACACAGTGCATTTATTTTTAACAGGCTAGTTTTTATTCTATTGGAGGTTAAAATGTATGAATCATTAGTGGCATGGTCTCTTGAGTGACAGCTAGCCGCCCACTGGCCCTCACTTTGCCTCGGAGGTATACGTCAGCTACATGGGCGTATCTCCCCCCACCCAACATCACATCAATGCCCTTTTTCGGTAAGAGGAAATGAGTAAAAATCTGACAAGATGGTGACGCGCATAGGCCAGGACGATTTGATGCAGTTGGAATAACTGAGGTCAGCCCGGATGCTACATCCATTTTATATACTATCTATGTTCAGCAACAGTGAAGATGTCCAACTGCAAAGTAAAAGTGATTGGAATTAAAGGGATGGTACAGCAACGTCTCCCCCAAATACCTTATAGTGACTGTGCTGATCTCCATCTCCATAAGGTAACAGACTTACTATGCATAAGTACCTCGTACAAACCCACTTCAATAACACTGAACCATCCCTTTAATCAGTGAATAAAAACAGTACTTTTGATAACAAAAACTAAACATAAAGGAGTAGTACACAATAATGTTTTAGAAAAATGTTGTGAAAATGTACATTACTTTGTTTTGTGTTTGCATTGGCAGCATATAATAAGATATGAAATAAAGGTTCAAATATCAGTTTGAATAGTTGAGGTTAAAGGGCCCCTGTATGTTTCAATGTAGTAATACAGATGAAAAAATAGAACAATAAATAAATAAAGGGCCCGGCCTCTTACTGAGCACTTACAATACTTTCAGTAAATCCTGGCAGTAATAACATAAGTCAAATGAAGACGATAGGGGGTAAATTAATATTTTCATTGGTTTTGTCATTGCAGTTGTCAGGTAAAATTACAACTCTTTCAGTGTCATTCTATGGCTATTTGGTTCATAGATTAAACTAATTCACTTGAAACAAAGTGCGCTGACTAAGAAGTGTATCTCCATTACACTGAGGTGAAACAAACAGAGCTGAACGGATCAAAGAATTAAAGTGAAAGGCGCGACTAGAGTCAGTGACTGTGCTGTGAGCAGCGCCGTCACCGCCGCTCTATATTTAGCAAACACACACCAACAAGCCCCACAACAGTAGGCACGCACTGACCCCCACCATCTGCTTGCTCACACGCGCACACACACACACACACACACACACACACACACACACACACACACACACACACACTAACATACACACACCGTCACATTCACACAGAAGCACACCTAATGATTTTATTGCCAAAAGCTGCCCACATACCCCCCCATGTGAACCCAGGTGGACTTTATTTAGATCCATATCACGAGGTGGTCACACACACACACACACACACACACACACACACACACACACACACACACACACACACACACACACACACACACACACACACACACACACACACATACACACTCCCACACGCACAGATGCAGGGGGACTCCCCACTTTGTTGCTGCTGCAGAAAAAGACGTACATTTTCTCATTGTAGCATATATTGTACGAATTTACAACAGCAAGGCTTCCTAAAGACTTGCAGTGAGAGCAGAGAGCTATGGGGAGCCATTTTAATGAGTTTGTGTGTGTGTGTGTGTGTGTGTGTGTGGAGGATCAGTTGGTTTCTTTATAACAACACATCTATCACATGTTTCTCTCCCTCACATTGCTTCAATTATGCTAATACGGCCACAATGACCCCACAATAGTATCACTCTTCTATGTGGTCCACATTTGTATTTAGGTTTAATATTCTGTGTGAAAATATTCTTATAAACCTGCTTGTGCCTCCACGAAGGCTACTATTTTTTCTTTTTTTTTTTCTTCAATATTTTTATTGAAAATATGGCACAGTGCATACATAGACATGTAAACTTGACGAGTCAAAACAAATGCCATATTTCTGATTTTTCTTTTTTCACAAACATTACAGGAAGGGATTATCAAGCTGTAATAAACATCATCATCATCATAATAATAATAATAATATTTAAAATACAATAACATGTACAAATAAAACAATTAGCACACAAAAATAAAATAAAATAAAATTAAATAAAATAAAATAAAAGGGGGGTGGGGTGGGGCCTAACAGTCAGGAGTAGATCTGCAACGATTAATTAATTAATTACTCAATCGTTTCAGGTCATTTTTTTTTAATAAAACATTTCCAAATTCTCTGATTTCAGCTTCTCAAATGTGAATATTTTCTGGTTTCTTTAATCCTATTATGACAGTAAACAAACATCTATGTGTTTTGGACACAACAACACATTTGAGGACGTCAACATGGGCTCAGGAAAATTTATCAACACCCTTCACCATTCTCTGACATTTTACGGACCAAAACACCAATCGATCAACAATCAATTAATCGAGAAAACAATCGGCTCATCAATCGATCATCAAAACAATCGTTAGTCGCAGCCCTAATCAGGAGGCATAGAAGAAAGCGAGTTGAAAAACGTTAAGAAGGATTGCCACTTGTTGTAGAACTTGTCTGTGTTACCTCGCAGTGAATATTTAATCTTCTCTAACTTGAGGAAAGACATGACATCACTGAGCCATCGAGAGCTGGAGGGAGCTTTAGTTGACTTCCAGTTAAGGAGAAGCTGCCGTCTCGCCAGTAAAGAGGTGAAAGCTAAAATGTCTAAGTGCTTGGAAGTATAACGCTTGTAATCAACAGGAATCCCAAATATAGCAATATGAGGAGAGACAATTATTGTCCTCAAAAGTATTTTTGACATTGTATCAAAGTAGTTCTGCCAGAAGCGAGATAGTAGAGGGCAAGAATAAAACATATGGGTTAAATTACATGATGAAGAATGACATCTGTCGCAGCTATCGATGACACTGGGATAAATTTGTGACAGTCGAGCTTTGGAAAAATGGACTCTAAATATCACTTTGAACTGTATGAGTGTCAAACGAGCGCAAGTTGAGCTTTTGTGAATTTTGTCAAGAGCTAACTCCCAGTAGCTATCCTCTAAGTTCAGCCCCAGTTCCTGCTCCCAGGCCGTCTTGACCTTAGTGGATGGTAAGCTGTCATAGGACAGGAGTTTGTTATACGTTTTAGAAATAAGAGATTTTTGAAAGGGGCTGGAACAGAGAAACTCTTCCCACAACTGAACCGTAGGTGAGGAGGGGAAGTATGGAAACAGCGATTTGACACAGTGTCTGATTTGAAAATAGCGAAATAAATGAGAGGGAGGGAGCTGATATACACAAGACAGGTCTGTAAAGCTACGGAAAATACCGTCTCTATACAGGTCTTTAAAAAATATCAGGCCTTTACCGTGCCATACAGAAAAGGTGGAGTCTGTAAGTGCGGGTTTGAATAGGTGATTCTTTAGTAAGGGAGCTGAAGTTGAAGCCGAAGTAAATTTAAACTGTCTCCTGAATTGGTACCAGATCTTGAGTGTGGAACTCACTACTTGGTTGTTTGTGAAGCCAGAGGGGCTGGTTGGGATAGAGGAGGTAAGTAGAGCCAATAGAGAAGACAAAAAACAAGAGTGAGCCTCCAACTTACACCATGGTGGATCACTTGAATTAAACCAAAATGTAATTTTGTGGATGTGTGCCGCCCAGTAATACAGTTGAAAATTAGGGAGAGATAAACCACCATTAAATTTGCATCTCTCCAATAATGATTTACGGACTCTGGGAACCTTTCCACACCACAAGAAGCCTGAAATAATTTGATCAATGGTTTTAAAAAAAGTTTTAGGCAAAAATAGGGGGAGACAGTGAAACAAAAACAAAAATTTTGGTAGAATGTTCATTTTCACTGTATTAATTCTTCCAATCAAAGACAAGGGTAAACTTCTCCATCTTTGAAGGTCAGATTTGATTTTGGACAGAAGGGGGGAAAAGTTGGAAGAGAAAAGTAGCTTTAATGTTCTTGTTACATTGATCCCTAGATACTTGAAGCCAGATGGGCTAAACTTAAAAGGAATATTGGCCTGATTAAGTTGTAGTGCAGAAGCATTAATAGGATAGCATTCAGTCTTAGAAATATTCACTTTATACCCTGAAAATGAACCAAATGTCTTTAGGAAGGATAAGATGGCTGGTATAGACCGAATTGGGTCCGAGACATACAGTAATAGGTCATCAGCGTAAAGAGAAAGCTTAAATACCATGTCTGACCTTGATACACCGGTGAAAATGGGAGAGGACCTGAGATAGATAGACAGGGGTTCTATTGCTAGGGCAAATAATAAAGGGGACAAGGGACATCCCTGCCGAGTGCCACGAGATAGAGTAAAAAAGCTGGATTGAATGCCATTTGTAGTGACGCTGGCTTGTGGAGCTGTATAAAGCAGGTGTATCCACGAATTGAATATAGTGCCCATGCCAAATTTGTTCAACACAGCCAACAAGTAGTCCCATTCGACCCTGTCGAAAGCTTTTTCGGCGTCAACAGAAATAACTAGTTCAGGAACTGTTGTGGTGCTTTTAGAATAAATAATATTTAAGAGGGTGCGTACATTATAGAACAGCTGGCGTCCTTTTATGAATCCAGTTTGTTCCTCTGAGACAATAGTGGGAAGAATGTTTTCCAAGCGACGGGCCAGAGCCTTAGCAAGGATCTTAGCATCCACATTTATTAACGAGAGGGGTCTATATGAGCTGCAGAGCTTAGGGTCTTTGTCTTTCTTTAGAAGCAGACTTATTGAGGCTTGCCTCAAAGTGGGAGGCAGAGAGCCATTCTGTAAGGATTCAATGTAAACAGAATGCAACAGGGGGGCCAGTTTATGCTGAAATCGTTTAAAAAATTCAACTGGGTATCCGTCAGGGCCAGGAGCTTTATTATTTTGCATGGTTTTCATAGCGCAAGTGATTTCCTCTACCGTGAGTGGTGAGTCCAGTTGTTTGGCAACGTCTGGATTTATTACAGGGAAATTTAGACTGTCTAAGAAAGAATTAGTTTCGGTGGGGTCAGATGATGACTCCGACTTATATAGGGAAGAATAGAAAGATGAAAAAACTGAGTTAATGGAAGTAGGGTCAGTATGTAAATTGCCAGATGAATCTTTTATCTGAGCGATTACACGTGAGGCTCCCTGGCGGCGTAGCTGGTGAGCTAGGAGTCGACCTGCCTTATCCCCATGTTCATAATATGTAGAGCGTGAGCGCAAAAGCAAACGCTCCGCATCAGTGGTCGTGATCAGATCAAATTCAGTCTGTAAGTCTACACGACGTTTGAGCAAATTAGGACAGGGGCCGGCAGCAAGTTGATGATCTAAATTGCCAATATTAGTGGAGAGTTCTTGAAGTTTATTTTTACGGGTTTTGTTCAAATGTGCAGAATAGGAAATAATTTGGCCCCGCAAGACCGCTTTTAGTGATTCCCACAACAATGACGAAGAGATAGGTTCTAACTCGTTCTGATTGGTCGCAATAAAATCATCAATTGTGGTCGCAATTAACTTATTGAATTTTTGGTCTGACAAAAGTAAAGTATTGAACCTCCATAAACCAGAGTACTTCGGTTGAGGGGAGAGCTGAATATCCAGAGAGAGAGGGGCATGGTCAGAAATAACAATAGGATGATATTCAGCAGCTTTCACTTTAGAAATCAGTTTGGCATCAATAAAATAATAATCTATTCGAGAAAAGGACTGATGCATTGGTGAAAAAAAGGAGTATTCTTTTAAATGGGGGTTAATGAATCTCCAAGGATCAATGCAACCATTTTTTGACATAAAGTCAGAAATTGCCTTTGACATTGACGATGGGGTCAGGGAGCGAGGACTAGAGCGGTCAAGTTTGGGGTCAATTACACAGTTCATGTCGCCACCAAATATAAGCAGGGTGTTGTTCAACGAAGGGAGGCGCTCAAATAACTTATTCATAAAGTGTGGGTCATCAAAATTGGGGGCATATATATTTACCAATAAAATGGGAACATGAGACAGTGTACCTGAGATGATTAAATATCTGCCATTCGTATCAGAAATAGTTTTGGAAGCTGAAAATTTAATTTTATTACTAATTAAAATGGCAACCCCTCTGGCTTTAGAGTTGAAATTTGAATGATATACCTCAGAAACCCAGGGGCATTTTAGTCTGACCTGGTCCTTAGTACGCATATGAGTCTCCTGTAGAAACACTAAATCAGGTTTAAGACGTTTCAAATGAGCAAATACTCTCGACCTCTTAATGGGGCTCCCCATACCTTTAATATTCCAGCTCACAAACCTCACTGAGGAACCGAATTGAGGGATTCCCGAATTACTAATATTAGCAGTCATTGGTTAAGATAAAGAAAGACAATGAGCATGGAGCCCCACACCCACCCCAAAAAAAGGAGAAAAAAAAGGGGGAAAAAAAAGACAAAAAAGAGAAAAAGGCATGACAACAAAAAAAAAAAAAAAGTAAACACAAGGTGGACATAACACCCAAAATAGCAAACACAGTCCGCCCCCCCTCCCTCCCTCCCTTCCTCCCTCCCACCCCAAAGCACTTACAACGACCCCATCCCCAAACGATGGAGAACCCAGTGCTGACTCACAGAGAGTCGAATCAGTAAGAAACATACTTACAGCTTTGAACTAACAGGAGCAGAATAGTTAAGCTTGGGCTCCTGCAAACTTGTCAGTGATGAACATTAGGGCACATATAAACAGGTCCACTTAAACGTCATATAACTTGGTGTGAAGATCAAATAATTAGCGAGTGTCCATTAATAGGTTTACTGCAACATCAACATTATTACTCTTTTGACAGTCCTCTTACTTGCTCAATGTTGAGATGAACGCCTTGGCCTTTTCTGGCGATGTGAATTCCCTCTTGGCACCGTTGTGCGTAATACGGAGGCGCGCCGGGTAGAACAGTCCAAAACGAATCCCTGGTATCTCGCGGAGCTGGCGACGGACGTCATTAAAAGCGGCTCGAGCTCGGGCCGTTTTCGCTGTGTGGTCAGGGAAGACAGAAATGACCATATCACCAATCTTGATCCGCTGTTCGGCTCTGGCGCGCCTCAGGATGTCGACACAGTCCGTGTGATAATGCAGACGAGCGATGATAGGGCGAGGGCGGTCTCCGGGTCCTGGCTTCGGTTGAAGAGTGCGATGAGAGCGGTCGAGGAGGGGCTCTTTGTCAAGTTTAAATGCCTCCTTGAGCAGAGTAGAGACGGCCGTTGTAGTGGAGGAGTTGGCCGAACCCTCGGGAATCCCCAGGATCCTTATATTATTGCGCCGTGATCTAGCCTCAAGATCCTCACATTTATTTTCCAACCTTGCGAGTTCGGCCGCCATATTATTCCACTTTAGCCTGGAGTTCGGCAACGTCGTCGGTGCAAGTGGAGAGGGAAGTTTCCATTTCGCCTACGGTGCACTTTAGAGTGTTTACCTCGGACTGGATGTTGGTTATACTTTGAGATAACTCCAACTTTACTGCCTGCAGCTCCGTCTTGATAGAAGATAAATTCTCGCCCAGAGCCGTATTAAGCTCAGTCTTGAAAATAGCAGCCATCTCGCTGCGTAGGGAGCGGAGCAGCTCGTCCTTAAAACCGGAGGTAGCAATATCTGCCGGGGGGCTAGCGCCTCTGTCCGGGCGTGCATGGCCACTGTGTGGCGGGGATGCCGTATTCGCGGCAGGCCGTTGTAGTTGAGGAGGTAAATTGCTCCCGGGTTTCGGTTTAGGAGGCATTTTGAAGGCAATAAGTCTAAAGTAATGTGTTGGGAAATAAATTCACACCAAAAAAATAGTAAAAATGTGCCAAAAGTAAATAATTTAGCGAATGTTGCAGGAGCTTCCAAAGTCACGTCTTACTCCATTGATCGCTAAGCCGGAAGTCGAAGGCTACTATTATTCACACACTCTTAAACATTTTGTTTAGAAAGTGTATATTATATATCAGTGATTCTTGAGAAGTGGGACAAAACAGGGTGCAATGTTGAAAAAATACAAACCCTATTATATGTTTAGACAAATTAAATTACATGTACTATGTATCCAACATACAGTCATATGAAAAAGTTTGGGAACCCCTCTCAGCCGGCATTATAATTGACTCTGCTTTCACAAAAAAAAGATAAAAGTACTATGTCTTTCATTTATCAGGAACAGCTAAGTACTGGGATGTTTTCCAAACAAAGATTTTTTGAAAAGCAGTATTTAGTTTTATGAAATTAAATAAAACGTGAAAAACTGGCTGTGCAAAAATATGGGAACCCTTGTGGTCTTGCGGATTTTAATGCATGTAACAGCATGTAAAACTGAGGACTTTAAACACAAAATTGGTTGGATCATGTTGTTAAGCCTTGAACCTCATATAAAGGTCTGTTTAATCATGATAAAAGGTATTTTAGGTGCCTAAATGCAAGTTCCACTTCTCTTTGACTCTCTGCAGAAGTGAGACAGAATGCGATCATCAAAACAGCTCCCAAAATATCTTAAAAACAAAGATTATTCATTGTCATGGTTTAGGGGAAGGTTACAAGAAGCTTTCCCAAAGGTTTCAATTGTCAATTTCTACTGTAAGGAACGTTGTCAGGGAATGGAAGGACACAGGCACAGTTGCAGTTAAACCCAGGTCTAGCAGACCAAGAAAAGTACAAGAGCGGCATATGCGGCGGATTGTGAGAATGGTTGCGCAAAACCCAAAGATCATCTCCAAAGACCTGCAAGAACATCTGGCTGCAGATTGTGTATCTGTACATGGTTCTACAATTCAGTGCAATTTGCACCAAAACATCTGTATGGCCGGGTGATGAGAAGGAAGCCCTTTCTGCGCCCACGCCACAGATACAGTTGCATGGAGTATGCAAAAGCTCATTTAGACAAGCCAGCTTCATATTGGAAGAAAATGCTTTGGACTGATGAGACAAAAATTAAGTTATTTGGTCTTTATAAAAAGCAGATGTTTTGGTGCAAATTGCGCTGAACGATAACGATGTACAGATACACAATCTGCAGCCAGATGTTCTTGCAGGTCTTTGGAGGTGATCTGTGGGTTGTGTGCAACCATTCTCACAATCCTCCACCTATGCCGCTCCTGTTTTTTTCTTGGTCTGCCATGCCTGGGTTTAACTGCCACTATGCCTGTGTCCTTCCATTTCCTTACAACGTTCCTTACAGTCGAAATTGACAATTGAAACCTTTGGGAAAGCTTCTTGTAGCCTTCCCCTAAACTATGACAATGAATAATCTTTGTTTTTTGGATCTTTTGGGAGCTGTTTTGATAATCCCATTCTGTCTCACTTCAGCAGAGAGTCAAAGAGAAGTGCAACTTGCATTTAGGCACTTAAAATACATTTTCTCATGATTAAACAGACATTTCTATGAGGTTCAAGGCTTAACAACATAATCCAACCAACTTTGTGTTTAAAGTCATCAGTTTTACATGCTGTTACAGGCATTAAAATCAACAAAACCACAAGGGTTCCTATATTTTTGCACAGCCAGTTTTTCACATTTTATTTTATTTCATACAACCAAATACTGTTTTTCAAAAAATCTTTGTTTGGAAAACATCCCAGTACTTAGCTGTTCCTGGTAAATTAAAGACATACCACTTTCATATTTTTTTTGTGAAAGCAGAGTCAATTATAATGCCGGCTGAGAGGGGTTCCCAAACTTTTTCATATGACTGTATACTAAGCTACTGAGCTACGCTTTGCCACAACCTCCCAGCTTTTGTCCTTTTTTATAAAAATTTGCTTTTTACCTT
Organism: Ammodytes marinus; assembly: GCF_949987685.1. Classification (NCBI taxonomy): domain Eukaryota; kingdom Metazoa; phylum Chordata; class Actinopteri; order Uranoscopiformes; family Ammodytidae; genus Ammodytes; species Ammodytes marinus. The sequence continues at coordinate 18,985,694 of NC_137233.1, forward strand.
GCCATTCCTTATTTTGCGTCAGACACCAAAAACACAAATTAATTTTCCCTCAATTTATGTTAGACCCATGAGATGTATAGTGATCACAAATATTCACCAAGAATGACAGCGGCCACAAAAATATTTTCAAAATGTATTTTTTTTTACATCTGACAGTGCTGACATATTTAATGTTTCTTAAACAGAACAAATGGAGTTTTTCTAGTAGCCATTTGTTTTTTCTGTTGGTGATAGGTGCTGAACTACTTAAGGAAAATTTCGGAACATTTCAAATAACTTCTTCAGAAATTGTAAGTCGGTGTTGACGTATTATGGTTGTGACGCAGGACTTTCAAGATTTGGAATGTAAAATATTCTAAAACTACAACACTTATCAGAGCCTGTCAGACTGTAATGTACTCTGCAGAGGTAGAATGTGACAAGAGGTCCTTCATAGTGACAGCTGCCCCTTATTTTGACTGATTTTATTACATTTTAATGGATTGTCTGACGGTGGTGACAAATAGTGTCCCACCACTTTGAAACCATATAAAACATGAATGTGTTGAATAAAAACAGTTTTTATTGACATGCAAGATTATTTAGTGTTGCTTTTGATGACAAAAGCACTTTTTAATCATTTAAGTACGTTTTTAATATATTTTATTGCATATGAAAGATTGAAACCCTCTCTGTCAATTACATTTAAGGGGATAATTGTGCTCCAGACATTTTATTCTTAATCCCTAATAACATCTACAATTTTAAATATTTAAATTTTTTAAAGATAACAGCAGTTACATATGGAAGACAGCCTTTTGTCCCGGTTCTCAAGAATCACTGATATACACTATGTATATATATATTATATTTTCTACCACCTCCCGACGTTGCACTGCTGCCTAAACTGACGTGTCCCTGCAAAAGAAAATCAATTTACTACGGATGAGGGAGGTGACTGACACAGCAGCCAGTATGCTTTTTCTGGGGGATACAAATCTTTTTTGTCTTTCTTTCTGGTTCAATACAACACAATCCAAGAGATCATGTTTGCTTGTAAAAAAGACAGACAGAAGAGAAGCTCCAGGCTGTACATCCAAATGGAAGGTCATTCCCACATAAATAACTGTTTTTTTCTGATATTATTTATGTGTTATAACGCTTTTATTTCTTAGCTGGCTCCCTAATATAGGCATTATTTTTTTCTTCTACAAATCCCCCTTTGCTCATGCGTTTTACATCAGTGACATTGACAGAAATCAGTAATTTTTTTCTCTGTGTTTCGTTCAGGGGCTCTCTCTCTCTCTCCGCTTGCACTTGAAAGATGGGAGCGCCGGTGTTGAAAATGACAGTGTTGTTGTCCTCACACGCTCACAGCCGATTAGACAGGCAGACTGACAGTGCAGCCTAGTGGTGTAAAGCGACGGAGCCCCACACACATGAATGCACACACACACACACACACACACACACACACACATACACACACACAGTGCAGATCAGGGACAAAAACAGCCACGAGAATATCGCGACGTCTTTCCCCGAATATATGATGCGTAACCCCATGCACTTTAAATGTCTGTATTTGTGCGCCTTGCTTTGCTCCATGTTTTATCTAGACATGGCAACATAGGCACAGGGCTCCCCCTATATACATGCTGTGGAGGAAGCATTCTAAAACTCACACAGAAACCCCTGTGTTTCCATGCCTAGAGGAAAGACTTTGGCAGGCGCTTAGTGTTGCCTAAATTATGCCTGGACACTCATCTCAACTAACCGTCCATCTCTTTTCACTCAGCAAGGCCAGCTGCATACATGCTCACGGTCTCAACATTACATCCTAAAGGTGCAATATGTAACTTTAGGTGTAACTGAGAAGTGAAATAAAATCTTAGGTAAATTCTCATGACTGAATAAACAAAAATTTTCATCACAGGGAAAATTGCTACCTGGAAAATGCACTGTTTCACTGTTGTTTACAGCAGCAGGGTCCACAGTTTTGGTTTACAAACATATTCAAGTGTAAGGTTTGTTTCCTGATGTATGGAGATATTATTATTCAATACTAAGCATTACATGTAGAGTTTTTTTTTACACAATATATTTATTGATGTTTTGTCTTTTTTACAACACACACACAAACAAAAACCTGCACCACATGTAGAGTTAATATGCTTCGCAAACCTAATGCAGGGTCTGCAAATGTAAACAAATTCCACTTCACCTGAAACCGCATAGTGTACCTTTAACATAGGTCAGAACTCCTTTTCTTCTGGTTGCGTGTGTGCGAGGTAAATGCAGCACCTGGCCATGGTAAATCAACTATAAACCCTCATATGGCACCACAACATCATTTTAGTTCATACAACCTTCAAATATCATAAGTTATTTTAACAATTCTAAATAGTATTTTACTGAAGAAACTATTTATTAAACACAATTAAGTACATATTATAAGTATTATTATTATTATTAGTAGTAGAAGTATTGTTATTATATAACAGTTGTAGAATTAACAGTAATATAAGCTGTAGCAGATGTTTATTATTGCGATTTTGTTTTAAAGTATTAATAGTTGCATTAATATGGTCATTGTAGTAGTGGTATTAAAAATTGTATTTCTGGCGTTTGTATTACAAATAACAGTTAGCCTTTATCATTATTATAAGGCAGTATTAGTAGCAGGTGGGGGGGGGGGTGGGAACAATTAGAAGTTATAATAGCAATGCCTATAATAAGTACAGTACAATTGAAGTACCATTACGAGATACATATTTGAAAGAAACCTAATAATAGTTTGAGTAGTGGTACAAACTAAATACAAATATCATGATTAACATTATTGTTATTAGTACATGATTAAGGCCTCTACACATGATCAGCTGTGAAACTGCTATGCACTGGCTGTCCCATTGTTCTCCTATGGAGAGGGCAGAGAGGGTTGAACTTTGACCTAGTTCGCGCTGACCCATAATGAGTATTATTATAATACGATTAGTGTTGCTATAAATAATGGTGGCAGTCATAATAATGGGAACTATAACGGTAAAATATATTACTGTTAAGCTTCATTGAACAGGTGCTGATAAAACAATCTCACCTCTATAAGGTCTATTCGCTAAATGATAAAAACGGAACATCTCCTGTATGAACCTGAAGGTGAAACTGAGTTTAAGGGGTTGACATCGACTGAAACGCTTTATAAATTATGTGAAATGATTTCCCTTCAACACAGCTCGGGTCACTTTGAAGGTGTGTGTGTGTGTGTGTGTGTGTGTGTGTGTGTGTGTGTGTGTGTGTGTGTGTGTGTGTGTGTGCGTGTGTGTGTGCGTGTGTGTGTGCGTGTGTGTGTGTGTTTGTGTGTGTGTGTGTGTGTGTCTGGTGTTGCATCAATTGATCAGGACAGGGTTCTGTGATCTGTCACATTTGCAGTTCCCCTACCATCACATGAATCATTACATGATCATAGTCCTTGAATAACACACACACACACACACACACACACACACACACACACACACACACACACACACACACACATACACTGCACCTGGACATACTGTTGATAAAAGCCTTATGAATACAATACATAACAGATCCATTACCGATCAATGTCCTTGAGCCTTGCAGACAAATACTGCTGTTTTTCCCACTTCATCCCCATCAATCAGATATTTGCCCACCGGGAAGGTTAGCGTGTGTGTGTGTGTGTGTGTGTGTGTGTGTGTGTGTGTCTGTGTATATAGTGAGCCAATGACAAATGAGGGTAAATAACAAAAAAGCGACCAGAAGAATGCAGTGTGTGTGCCAGATAAACAGAAAGTGAGAGTTGGCCTGGGCAGGTAAAAAAGCATGGGTGGGTGTGGCTTGACTATTAGCGTGCAAACTCCCGGACCAAACCCACACTGTAATTGGCTGCCGAGACCTTGACTGGCACGCTTGTCCCTACCCCCTCCCTCTCCCTCCAAAAGTGTGTGTGTAAATGTATGTGTGTGTGAGGGAGCCGGCAGACTAGAAGCGAGCCACATACAGACAGAGGCAGGCTCTCTCTTAACTCCCAAAACCAATGAGCTCTCAGCCCTCACACACACTCACTCCTCACACTCTCACTCCCTTCAGCACCGGCTCCCGCTCTCGCTACAACCCTGGGACACAGCAGAAGAAGAAGAGGGAGAGTGAGGGAGTAAAGAGAGAGGAGAGAGAGAGAGAGAGAGAGAGGAGAGACTGGCGGAGGTGTGTGAGTGGTAGAACACACCATGGCTTCAGATCCGGGGCTGGTTGCTATACTGCTATGGACTATATCATTAATTGTTTTGGTCGGCGCAGGAACCACCAGCAATGAAGGTAAGAGTGTGTGTGTGTGTGTGTTGATTTGAGTTCGTCAATGTATTTTATCTATGA
>NC_137233.1:19000073-19040073 GCF_949987685.1 Ammodytes marinus
GTGGTCAGCGATTCAGGACAATGTTTGTTGAAAAGATCACTTTTGACCAAATGAGTGAATATCCCTGCACAATCCGTTATACCTGTCCATATTTTGTGTGCACTGCAAAAAAATAAAAAAAATACAGTGTACACAGCCTATAAGCTCTGTAAACTGGAATGTAAACAAAGGGAATGTTAAACAAAGGGGCCCCACCATAGCTAGTAACGTGCCCTTTTACAGAGCCTAAACAGTGTATAAACACCATCTTTTTTTTCAGCATGCACACAGTCCATGGCACGTAGTAGATTGTGAGGAATTATTCACTGATTTTGACAAAATATAATTATGTCAACTAACATTCTCCACCTTTAAGAGACGGGGAGAAGAAAGGTTGTAGGTGGGCATGGCTCCACAGCTCGGTAGTGTGCTGTGTGTTGTGTTAGCACATCCCTCCTGGACAGACATCCTTATGATGGTCCCTTCATGGGGGACTGATGAATGGGTTAGGAGATTCAGCCTCCAACCCTCTGTCATAGACAAAACAGTGGAGCACAGTGTGTGGTAGAAACAAAGGCTGTGTGATAGAGGGTTACAGAGGCAAGGAGAGAGAGAGAGAGAGAGAGTGCAAGACGGTCAGGGGGAAAACAGAGTGAGATGAAAAGAGTGAAAGAGGGTTGCTGTCTGCCACGCTGCTGTCTTTTTAAAACTTCCATCAGTGCGTGTGTCTTTATCAACACCGGCCTAGAGAGAGAGCGTCTCGCCCGATAATTTGCCGCTCTCAATTCCCCTTCAATCCATTAAAGGATTTAAATGTTCATTAACTTTAATAGGAGCTGCAGCGAAGGTCTAATATGCCTCTGATAAAACGCCGGAAAAAAAAATTGCCAACCTGTTTCAATAGCCGCGGCAACAAAGCCCCATCCTAGCTAATAAGGTCAAAGTAAAGAGTTTAGTTTCTCAGCTCACTTTGTGAAGAGTGTTGCCTCTGAGTCACAGACAGGACGATGAGACCGGCTGAGAGCGTAATGGATGAAATGATCAATTAGTCCTCGAAACTTAATGATTTGCTTTTTGAACCATCCATTTATCAGCTATTCATCTTCTGCACATGTTTGTCAGTGCTGTGTGAAATGCAGAAGAATTATTGACATGGTCTTTTTCTGATCTGAGAAACTGAGTTCTCTTTCAAATGAACTGACAATGTGGACGGAACACCAACCGAGTTCCTTTTATTTGGTCCTATTTAGAACTATAAGTGAAAACACACTAAACCTATATGGCCTTGGTTAAACCTAAAACTTGGATGATTTTTAAGAAAAAACAATACTGTGAGAATCCCCCCCAATTGTGGCAGGTATAAGTCTAACCCTCCTGTATGATATAGTGAGCCCCAAAGCGAGCGTGATTCAGGCTGATGAATCTCTCCTGGGGTGTGCTCCCAAAGGGAAATAATGCGTTTTACAGGCGGTAATCTGTCCATATATCACAGGCCAAAACTAATTAATATGTTAGGAGGGAAGGGGGGGGCAGGACCAGGTACCTCATTTCTCATCTGATTAGAACCGCGACACACATGTACTGTACATGTACACACAGGCCAAATAGATGCAAGCAGGCACGCATGTATGTATTCATATGTTGCTCGCTCTCACGCACGCACGCACACACACACACACACACACACACACACACACACACACACACACACACACACACACACACACACACACACACACACACACACACACACACACGCTCAGAGAAACACTTCATCTAACCAAGTTTTCCCTGTGGGGACAATATTAATGCCTGAGCGAGCCTCGCAAGCAGGCACAGACACAGGAGGAGGGAGAGAGGACACCACTTTCCAGTTAGACATACAGTACATATCAGTGTGTTAGCAACTGAGCTAACCGAAGCTAACCAGTCAAGAAAGTGGAGAGGCTTCTGCTCTGTGCCCAGCGAAGAAGCAGGGAGGAGCTTGGTTGGAGCTTAGACCTGCGTCTTCTGTTTACAAAACAATACCAACAAATGTTACTATGTAAAATATAGCCAGAGAGAGGAGGACTGTGCAGATAAACACACCACCACATATTATAGTGAAGTGATCATTGAGAGGGGTTATCTCTGTGTTACTTTATAATTTATTTTTTCATTCAAATGTTGCATAGTCTGCCTTTAAGCATCCTTGGGTTTCTTGAAAGGCGCTATAAAAAACGAAGCTAATAGCTATTAATATTATTTTCATATTACTACCCTAAAGGAAATGGAAGCATCTATAATGTCTAACTTATAAACACAGACAGGGGAGAAGGAGAAAGTGAATAAATCTAATGAAGGGTATTACTTCAAAAGGGATTTTTGAAGCTCTATTTCGATGCCTTGCATCAGCACCTCACCTCTGAGTTATCTCTGCTGAAGACAGATTTAGGAATTTAAAAAAGGGAGTATTGTTAAAGAGACTCCCACTTCTCTAGAGCACTGCAGGACAGGAGAATATTGGTCGGTAAATGAAGCCTAAAGAGCACCTTTGCCTCGTCCTGACCTCCTGACTTCAACACTGTACTATCAGCATTTTACAGCAAATTCATCATTACCCTCAGAGCCAGCAGGGGCACAGGGCAAAGCCATGAAGAGAATTGTCAGATCCTTTAGTGATACAGTCTCTTTCAATTAAAAATAACTCAGAGGTTAAAAAAAAGTTTGGCTGTTGAAGACGGAGATAAACTAATTTTGCATTCACAGCACAGTCTCCTTGACTTCCAGACTAGTGTACCACATGGGATTACTTATTTTTGCTTCCATAAAGGCCAGGACACACCGGCCCGATAATCGCCGTCGTAGAGTCGGGAGGGGGCGGAGACATGAATCTATTTGGTGTGTGCCGTGAAATCGCTCGTCGTAGATGTCGTCGGGCTTCTTTTGAGCCGATCGGCGGCGGGCAGTCTTTCAGTTGGAGCAATTTGATTTGTGGAGTGCTAGCGAATCAGTGAAGCCCGGAAGTAAGGCGGGTAGCACAAACAGCTAACAACAGTTAGCCATCGTTTTAATGTGTTTGTTTGTTTCGTTCAGCGAGTACTCACATGCATCAACCCTTGTTGACTGCTCGACACCATGCTCGACACTCTCTGCTAAAAATGGTGCTCTTTATGGTCCATAAATATAAATACGTATTTCTATCTATGTTTATGGTCTAGAGAGCCGTCCCATCATTTCCGGCTTTCGTATTTTTTCGTGCCACAATACAGATTAGCGCCGCCTGCTGTTATGGAGACATTACGTCCCGCGCAAGCGCAGAGCGTACGGAAAGTCAGCAGTCGGTTTGGTGTGTTCTTTGCACTTTTTCGGCCGCGACGGGAAGACTGGAGCTCCCTGAATCGGCAGTCTCCATTTTCGGGTAGTCGGACTGGTGTGTCCTGGCCTTTACTATTTGTGCAAATATATAATATAATCTTATTTCTTATCTTATGGTATTATGACGATGGTGAAGCAAAGTAAACTTTAATTCAGCACCATTCAGTGCAAAGTCACTGAATGGTCACTAATATCTGAATAAAAATAGCGTTGTTTTCACTGATGGTCTCGTTTGCTGTTACAGGTGATTTATGATCATCAGAGGAAAAATTTGAAAAGTTCCTCATGGGACGTTTAAAAGATGTTATGCTTGTTTCTGGATAATGGTGGGAAATGACTGTTAAACTTACAAGCTAATAATATGAAATAAATAAAACATAATCCTCCAAACTGCACAACAGGATAAATGCCTGAAGATAACCCTTTCTGTGATGTTCACTGTAATTGAAGGAGTCAATAGGGCTAACACACTGAGCCAAATCACACCAAACAATGTTCATTCTCCTCTCCATTCTCTGCCATATCCAGTTCATAGCCATGTCCTTTAAAAAGCATTGAGGCCAACATCATTCACCTTACTCACACTCAGAATAGAATGATGAACAAAAGCTTGTCTATCACTGCAAAGCTGGGAACCTTGTTGGGTTGTGATGACAGTGGAGGACAAGCTTGAATTCCCTTTGCGTTAATGGTTAGTTAATGCATGGTCATTTTTAACTTAGCATTAACTAACTGTTGATAATGGCGTAGTTAAAGCATATAAGCATGAACTAAGCATTTTTCTTAGTTTATGCTTAATTAAGCTTTAGTTAACAAAGGATTGTTAATGCTTAACCAGCATTAACTTACCGTTAATAACCAAGCATTAACAGTTAGTTTATATGACATATTTTAGATAACAGTAATGAATGTACCTTGTAAATTGTTACCCTTTCCACACTGGGACATGTCGTTGCGTGGATGAAAACAAACACGTTGGTACTAACTAACAGCCCCTCAGTTCTTGTTGGTATGATGTACATTACCTCAGTCTGGCTTTATGTGATCCGTGTCTGAACACACTGCATCGCGTGAGGCGTCACTGCATGGACAGCTGGTGGCTGCGTGAAGGCACTCATTCAGGCAGACGGCATCAGCACTTTTACCTTGACAGGGCAACACACGCACGCACGCACGCACACACACACACACACACACACACACACACACACACACACACACACACAGAGGGACTTATAAGAAAAAAGTAACACACACAAACACACACACACACACACACACACACACACACACACACACACACACACACACACACACATGATAACACTTTAATAAGAGTTCATCAGGACTAATGGTGACGACAGAACACTCATTAATCACAATCATCATCCATTATGGGATTACTGGATTGGATCTTCATGCTGTATCGTTTTGTTTTAGCTGATGCAAAGATATAGCTTAAATATGAGAACATTTTGGTCCAAAAAATGAAATCTAACAATAAAAGACATTTGTGACGCCTTGTGCAAAATTAGAACCAACTTAATAAGGATTTGTTCCTCTTTATGCATATACAGTATATTTAAATTTTAAACACATTTTCAATGCGTTTTTCAACTGAAGTACTGTTTTTTAACAAACCAATAAATACAAGGATTCATTATTTAACAATAATCAAATACAATAAACAAATACCAATATAACATAAAATAAAATAAATTAAAATATAATGACAAATTGCTGATGCCATCAAAACACATGCATATAAGTAAACAGCATTTAATTAGCTGAACACGCTAGTGACCACGATGCATGAAAGGGTTAAGATCAGTGTGTTGATAGAAGGTGAAGCTTGTGGCCGATGGAAGGTTGCACTGCACAGACACAACTAGTGATAGAAATGCTGTCTGTTTTTAGTGAGCCAGATTATTTGCCTCAGCTCACCAGTACCAGATGGCTCTCACCTCTTCATTTGACCACTTCTGACTTTTATAATTCAGCCAAACTTGAATAGTTTTGAACTACGATGAGTTTGTGTGCACAAACAGAACATCACTTACAGTATTCAATGTCATTATAACATACCTTATAACACATGCATTAAATTGGGTATAAAAAAGATTACATGTTAAACATCAAACATGATTACACATATTAAACATTTTATTCATACATATGTTTTGCTACTCTCACTTCATTAACACAACTTACAGTCAATGGCAGTGCATGGAGGGCCCGCGGCACTGCTGAGATCATGCCATCATTATGCCTTGTGTGTGTGTGTGTGTATATATATATATATATATATATATATATATATATATATATATATATATATATATATATATATATATATATATATATGGGGGAGAACGGGGTAATCTGAGCCACTTTTTACATTTGCTCCCCTCTAAGCGAGCTAAAATGATTTATCACTCAAATTTACACATTTCCCATTAATTCAGGATGTTTCCTAGAAATGGGCATTAGCAGAATTTTTTCAAGACAAAGGGCAGTGAAAATATGATTGTTTTAAAAAAAGTTGTCATGTGGCTCACTTTACCCCAGCTGTGGGGTAAACTGATCCACTTACTTTTTCCACTCTGAAACTACCATAACAACACATATTGTAACAGTAAGAATCCTGAAAGCTAGTCACACATTCCAGAACTAATGTCGGACTAGTAAAAGAATGATGGGGTTTGGTCAATTAAGCAAAGCAAATTTTCTAAACACTTGAAAGTAACTCTGAACAAAATCAAATACAACAAATTATAATTCAAAAGGTGTCAATAAGATTCAAATGAAAGATAGAACCAGTTAGATTAGAACACAGTCTGGGGGTCAGAACACAGGACCCTTAGAGCCAGCTTGTGTCTGGGGGTCAAAGCATAGGAAAATCAGAACCAGCGAGAACAGCCTGGGACTCAGAACACAGGAGAAGACCCACCTGGATTATAACATCAGCCTGTCATACTCTACAACTATGCCTACTCTACATTCCAGCCCTGAAGGTTACAGGGAAAGATGAGAAGGTGCCTCTTTCCGTGTGGTTGCCCCAGGTCGTCTTCCTGGTGTATTTCCTTGGCATGATGGCTTTTCTACAATGTGTATGACATTAAAATAAAACATATGTCATGTAATATTGCATTAAAATATGTTTAAGACTAAACTTAACTTGTGCCTTAGGGTGGGTTAAAGTGAGACAGTGGCTCACTTTCCCCCACAGCATTTGGCTCACTTTCCCCCACCACCACACTTTGAGAAAAAACTACCTCTCTTAGCATTTCAGGCTAATCTTTAGCTAATATCATCACATGGTTTTTATATGTTGGTAGTTCATCAACACGTATGATACAAGTTTTTCTACGTGAATACATTTGCTTTGGCACAACAGTTGATTAAGTTGACAGCAAGAAAATTTACTTTTACATGCAAAATATCTATTTTGGTGAAAAAAACATGCTTACCACAGCACCATGAGGTCCTCTCTTTCAGGGCCATGGGGAAATGAGAGGGGCTTGAAAACATATATCTGACATGACCACAAATGTTTTCCGTTGCCTAGATACAGGGGGTGGCTCACATTACCCGATGCCTCAGATTCCCCCTTTCTCCCCTATATATATATATATATACATATGAAAACGAGATGGTTTCATCTCAAGGGGTTATCCTAATAAAATAAAATAAAATAAAATTAATATATACATATATTTCTAAACGCTCCCATCGTTTACTTAAAAGTGCCAGCTCAAAATAAATATAACAACTAGAGTTGACTAGTTTATTGTTCCCCAGCCTGTCACCTAATTTTAAATCAAATATATTAACGTTTTTGATATCCTGCTAACCAATTATCATAATAAAAATTAAGCTGGAAACTTAATATGTGAAACATTATTTCTGCATTATTTACAGTCTATGCAGTGAATAATTCCAATTCCATTCATCGTTTTCAGTGTGTCAATCAAAACATATGCTATAATTAAAACTGAACTTTCCAAATCCCTACCCTGTCTTCACTCAGCCCCAATCTCATTCATCCCTTCGTAAATACATTGTGTCATATTTAAAAAAAAACATTATTGCATTTTTAGCAAACAGCTCCCCAAACAGAACGTCGATTTGTTGGCAACTGCTTTCTGTCACGGATTATAGCGCATATGGAACACAACTCAATGCTTAATCACTCTATGTTTGTGTGTGTAACGGACATCTTTTAATGCTCCCTCAATCTATCTCTAGAACGTCTGCATCAAATTATATGTACAGACAGCCTATAACAGCCTCTGTAAAGTCATATGAGTATTTGTATGTTTTTTTGCTTTCTTTCAGCCAGGTAGCAAATGTTTGTGGGCTAAGTATAAGTGACAGAACTGGTGTTCAACTCCTACTTGATTTTTCATTTGAGGTTTTTTCACGGCCGTGGTTGGTGGTACAATATGCCTAACCTACCATGGTTAGATGCACTGACTGACAGTAATTATCACTGTTCATCATTAAGTGTAGGCCTAAACCATGTAAAATGTCAGCTTATTGACATAATGTACAGTGAACTGCTGGAAAAATATAGACATACACACGAGGGGCTGAAAGAAGCTGACAGCCCCGCGGATAGCTAGAGCAGAGCAGCCGAAGAGTGAGTGAGATAAAAAAGAGAATAGCAAGTCATTTTTATTTATTTAAGAGAGAACCCGGGCTTGTATAGAAAAAGATCACAAAGCGCTGGGAGTCGAGACTGTATTGATAAAATATCAAGTTGACTTGACTCAAGTCTATTCTCTCTGCTATATCTGGCTCCCCCTTTCAGCACAGCAGTACAGCTAACCTCTGCGTGAACTCTCCCTCTGCCATGAATCAATAAGTTGAGGCATACTTTGTTAGCTTTAGCACCGGCGGGTCAGGCTCCAAGTTAGGGGGGGAGTTTTTGGGCAGGTGTTGCAGAAAAAACTTTAACCAAGATCTCTGTGGACAGTGGTAGGGTGGAAACTTGAAAACCATATTTGAGTGAGAGTAGAGATACTGTATACCTAACCAGAGAAAGACACTGTTACAAATTACCTATAGCCTACCACTTGAGTAAAAGTACAAAAGAGTTCAAAGTATTTAAGTATCAAGAGTATTTAGCTCAAAAATGCAAATGTACTAATACCAAACTGTTCTAAAAAATTACTCTGTTGTACTATTATACGGTATATTTGTTCTCATGCATTAGTGTAAAAGCAGGTTTGTATCTGGATGAGGTGGAGGTCATTCTGTAAACATTTAAATCTGCAGATAAATACTCCAATTTAATAAAATGTAACCATGATGTTTTGCATTAAAAATTAATATCAAAATAATCAAAATAATAGTCAATAGCCAATTAAATTTGGTCAGTTTCGTTTCCATACATCTCAATTGGGAAAGTCACTAGTAACTTAAGCTATCAGATAAATGTAGTGCAATACAAAGTAGAATATTTAGTAGAAGTAGAAAGTAACCTGAAAAGATTCAACTAAATTACAGGTGCCTCAAACTTGTACTGAAGTACAGTACTTGAGTTAATTAGTTACATTGCACCTCTGTCTGTGGATGCTATCGGCTGCAGGAAACACACCACACACACACCACACACACACACACACACACACATACACACACACACACACACACACACACACACACACACACACACACACACACACACACACACACACACACACACACACACACACACATCATTTCCTCACCTCTCCTCCTTATTACCATGCTCTATAAATAGTGCTGTGTCTCTAACGCTGCTACGTCTACGTATATGCCTCTATGGATGTGTTCCCTTGGGGGGAAGGCGCAGGCAGGCAGGCCCAGGCAGCAGCAGTAGAGCCTGATATCCACTCCTCTCCCCTGGGTAAAGGATGAGCCTCGCTGGCCCCCTGAGCATCCACCCACCCTCCATCATGCAGCAAAACACCACACCTTGCAGGGAAATACAAAGCAAAGGCTCTGATGCTACACAGCCTATGGAGCTCCTGTTAAAAGAAGATATGAGGGAGTGTGCCATCGTTGTTCTGGCTGGTGTAAACTGAACCATTTCACTGCCCACTCTCTCTCTCACTGACCCCATGTTGTGATCTTAGGACGCACTCACACTAGGCATTCGTACCGTGCTCAAGCAAGATTGATGGCTTAAGTCAAAGTCAATACGTCTATGTGTGCAACGGACATTTAAAATAATTTTGCCAAAGGGTTTGTGTTGGTCTGATGTGGAAGTGGAATGTTTGCTGCAAATTTGGTTGGATGAAAATATTAGAAAAACAATCAGGTACAAATACACTCCAAAACCTAAACCTGCGCATATTAAGACATGGGGACGTTTTGGCAGGAAGCAATTATGGCCAATCACGCTTAAGCACGGCACCGATCAACCAGACAAGGTGTATGAGTGTGCCCTTAGAAAGGGCTGAACTGAAATGTACAGTAGAGGAGAGTGGGGTAACATTAACCACTTTTTGAAATTGGATGATTTTACTGAACATTTAAATTGCATTTGTTTCATGTAATAGTTACTATACACCTCAGGTTGTTTTGTAGCCACAGGTAAAGTAATCCTGGGGACTGGGTTAATTGAGCCCACATTGGTAAATAATGCCAGCATTTAAGGTTATGATACAAAAAATTATATAAAATGAAAATGTATTTGAACTTAATTTATGCCATTAATTCAGAAAAAGGCATAATGTTTATTTGTATTATGATTTTGTGCTGCATGTTTGTTAGGTGTAGCTTAATCTAAATATTCAACAATTGCGTATTTATTACATCTACATTGTAACACTTTAAGCAGTGTTCAAACATTAACATGAACTTGTAACAGTGACAAACAGCGTGTGTGTGTGTGTGTGTGTGTGTGTGTGCGTGTGCGTGTGCGTGGGCTTGTGTGTGTGTGTGTGTGTGCGTGTGCGTGCGCTTGTTTATCTGTGTATGTGAGGATGTATGTGTTTGGTGAACAATGACCTTAAGGACTAACACATTTTACCCCACAACCTCCATTTTGACAAAACTGTTTCATACAGCAGCTCAGATGCTATGTTTATGAGTTTGATTTGTAGCTTACACGGACCTTCATTAACATGTAGTGATGTCCAAAATATATTTTTTTTTAAATTTAGATACAAGACTTGACCAACATGATGAATTCCACCTTGCATGACAACATGGGGGTCTGAATCTCAAGGCCATCTCACGCATTGCATCCACAATAGCACAGGACAACACTCACCCACTCAACTGCCACTTCACTGTCATGCCCTCCGGACGCAGGTACAGGTCCCTGTTGTGCCGGAGGGCTCGCTATGGCAAAAGCCTGGTGCCTGCAGCCATAGCAGCCCTCAACAAAAGGCCAAGATAAATCACCCCAGTCCCACCCTGTTTATATATCCTGTATGTATGTTTACTTTGTTTCTGTCTATTGTCTGTCGGCGTGCAGCCCATAAATGTACATGTGATGTGAAAAAGAATTTCCCCTTGGGGACAATAAAGTCTAAAGTCTAAAAAGTCTATTTTTTCTTACCTAGATACAGGGAGTGGCTTTTTTTACCCACTGGCTCAACTTCACCATTCTCCCTTGCATTCTGATGTGATTCTTTTGGTTTGTTTTGTAGAGAAAGCGCTGTCTGTGGCGCCTTTTTCTGCTGATATTCTGGAAAAAGTTGCACTGTGCACACTTCCGTACTTAATTTCCATAACAACTTTTGGATGCTGTTGGCAGTGATGATGATGTGTGCTGTTGTGTCCCCAATGTAAAAAAAAAAACACTTGTAGGTCACAGAAACAGCAGATCCATGTACTATATGCATGTTGCAATGGAAGAACCATTTTTGGATTTCTTAGTCTTTATCCATTTCCAATTGGCAGCCGTAATGATGCGGCGAGAGCCCCTGCCCTTGTTACTGGGATCGGAAAACAATTTCATGCCATGACTGTTTATCAGACAATAAGAGGCCCACACACGCACCACACATAGTTTGTAAGTGCAACAAACATGATCACCCAAATCAGAAACACATATCAGCATTTGAAGTTTTGATATTGTTTGATATTGACACATCAGTAAACTCATATTAGAATTATGTGCAATGATTGCTGTCTCCTAAAGGAATGAACCAGGTAAACGCTTTCATCAAAAAGGTATGAAGCAGTGAAACAGTCCTATCTCTCTCTGGCATAATGCTAGGAACAGTTTAGTACACCTCACAAATCTCACACCTTTATTGATGTATGTTTTAAATAAACCATCTTACCCTGAAAAGTCAGTCAACTGAAAATAAAGCCAAGCCATGCTCCTATATGACAATTTCAGTCTGCCTAAGTATCATTTCTTTCATCTCAATCATATCATCATGGTGATGTGAAAACATATATGAAATCGTAGGCATGGATTTTTTCTTCTTGGAGGGGGAATCTGATCCCTCGACAAGAGGTAATTTGTCTCCCTCAAAATATTCATGTAAATATGAACGACAACCCCCTTCTCCCCAAAGGAGGTAAAACTAACAGTTCAGATGGTCAAAATATGTTGCGATGCATGGTTTTCCCCAAATATCATAAACCTACATGTGTCTGTCTGTGTGTGTGTGTGTGTGTGTGTGTGTGTGTGTGTGTGTGTGTGTGTGTGTGTGTGTGTATGTGTGTGTGTGTGTGTGTGTGTGTGTGTGTGTGTGTGTGTGTGTGTGTGTGTGTGTGTGTGTGTGTGTGTGTGTGTGAGTGCTTCTGATTCTGGCTTGGTTGCTGTTGTTTTCAGTAGTTGGCAGAGTTTAACACTTTTTCAACATCTTAAATCTTATTCCCTACACACACACTATGAGTCCACAAGGAAGATAGGGGGGACATCTGCATCAGCCTGTCATAATAAGTCTCTCAGCAGTCTTCTTCCACCATCCAATCCGCCTGTATCGCTTCCTCTGCACCAAGGACAAAATGCTTACCACCATGGAGAGAAAAAAAACCTCTTGGGAGAAAAACTTTGGGGAGAGTTTGTAGAAAGATGAGAGGAGGAGGGGAAAAGAAGAAGGAGGTTGGTGTAGGTGTAGAGGTAACAACATGAAGTTTTAATGATCCCTGTGGGGAGAAGAGGGCCTCTGCTGCTGCAACAAATACTAGGAAAAGGAAAGGAAAAGCAGTGTCAACAAGAATAGCAAAGATGTGACCATATAAATGCAATGACCAAACCCACAACTTTAAGCTGGACACATTTCTACAGATACAAGAGTCTGGACTGCACCAAAGGTAACAGACATAGATAGCTTAATGGGCAAACCCATTGTTTTCTTCAAGCAAAGTTAAATTTTTAGAGTTGTAGTCTATTTCTCTTTCATAACATGTCTTCTTTCTTACTAGTTTTTAAAACGGTTAATAAACATGTACATGTAGGTGTTTATCTTACTTAACCTGGTCTGTTTGCATCTGTCTATTCCTCTACATGAATCCATACAATCTGAATTGAAAGAAAAGTATTTTAATGTTTGTTGAAAGGTTATCAGTCGGTTATGGATTCAATTGGTTAATTCACTCTGTTTAAACTAACCACTGGGCATCATGGACTGCATAACATAGCATGACACTAGAGCAGCTATTGGTAAGATGATGTCGTCAATATAAATCTGATCATCCACCTATGGATAACTCCGAAGTGTAATTATAATATTTTAAAACTGCGGTTATATTCATATAAGGTTTCATGAGGTTAGGGATTGCTTTGTTGATACCAGAAAGTTGTGCATTATTTCTATAATGTTCCTTCATCACCATGAACACATGCGCTAATAGTTTCATTTGATTCGGTCCGAGATATACTGTCTTGCTGCCCCGAATATTCACTGAAGCACCAAATGTGTATTAATCCGCTGCAAAAAGTAGTCCTCTAAATATGCACAATTTTCCTGTTTGTTTGCTTAAAAGGTACTTCCCAGATATTTTATGAAATTACTGAGTTCTTTAAAAAAATTACATTTGTTTTGATTTTAACATCTTCAGAGGGATCGAAAGACTTTGGGTTGAGGAAGAGAATAGGACTAACAAAAGTAGTTTGAAGTAATTGTTTGTAATTCATGACAGCAGCAAGAACCAATTTATTTATTTAAAAAAAATATATTAATTCCCTGCCTACACACTCAACCAAGAGTAACGAGCTGCCTCCGTACACTGTCAAGGGCTCTGTCACCATATCAGACGACCGTGGCAGGTTGAAGTCTTACTATTAACACATCATTGCCTTTGCCTTTCTTGTTAAACAATGGTTAGTAGAATTAACTCCACGTCTCTTGTCAAGGTCGTGTTGTTGCCATTTTATCTGTTGCCAGGAGACATGAAGAGAAAATCTGCATTCCTGCTAAGTGCATCCCCACTCGCATCGATTGCTTCTTTCATGCAATAAGCAACAGAACGTTATTAGACTACAGAAGATTTGGACTTGATGGAGTTTGGTCATTCTGAGGTGGCTTGTAGTGAATAAATGTCTGAGGGAGGCTCTCACTCACTCACTTACTCACTCACTCATTCACTCACTCACTCACTCACTCAATCACTCAATCACTCACACACACACACACTGTGTCACTCGTAACTTTATCTCTTAACTTTAAAACCCCTTATTTGGCATTTAGATGTAGTTGCAAGCATTATGAAATGATAATTGTAGCTTATTAGTTTATATACATATATAATTTACAGTTGGGTTTAACTGTTTGAGACCTCAACGCACTCAGAAAACAAACACAGCTTGACGCAACTCAAGAAAATAAAAAAAGTATTCACATGCATTTATAAAGATGCAGCAAAGTGAAACATCGTCCAAAACAGAAAACACACTCAAGTGTCTTTATTTCTACTCATAATGGCCGCGTTTCCCAGAATCGTTAAGAGCCTCTTTGGGCAAAGTACTACTTTGGAGCGCTCTTAAGAACGCTGTGAAAGAAGAATGCGTTTCCCAGATTCGTTCTTAGCGAAAGTAGTACTTTCACTAAGATGGAACTGTACGACGGCGCTGACCCACTCTTTCAACCTTCTTAGCGACCAAATCGTCAGTGATCATGCTGCGTCAGGGAAATTTATTTCCTCCACTTTTCGAAATAATAAAACAATGTTCAATGCGGACCTGGCGCAATAAACATAAACTAATAGTAGAGAAAAAAAATGTTTTAATGAATTACACGTTTACGTTTTCCACACACATGTGAGTTTATAGTACTACACATAAAAAAACATCCACAACCCTGTGGCATTTGACAGATATCAAGGAAACAGATTTAATTGAACTCAGCTGAACCTCATCCAGAGCGGCTCCACCTGCTATAAAGGCATTGCCAAAGTCCGCGCGTGTGAGAAACCATGGCTGCATTACAACAGCCTCGCCGTGCGCGAAGCCAGACGGTTTACATAAATGCATACGTGCGTCGGCACTTCTCCCCACTGGACGTGCTATCAGACCGGGCCGTCCAGGCAAAGTACCGACTGCCCCGGCCGTGCGGAGATCCAACGGCTGATCACTCTGGTGTCTCCACACACATGCAATTTTTCCTTCAGCCCCCCGGAGATGCAGCTTCTGACTGCGCTGCGTTTTTAAGAACATATCAACCTCTTCTGAGGTCCAACAACCCCCAGCCCCTACCTCTTCACCACCAGTCACCAAGCAAGCACTGATCACTAAACCATAAACCCACAACCACCACATCACCCATATACTCTCAGGCCTGAAGGCTGAAATAAATAAACAGAACCAGCAGATGTAGGCTACATGTAACGTCCTGCACACTATGAGTATTGCTGCCGTGTCCGAGTGCTTTACCTGAAAGTCTGGCACTGGAATGCTGTTGAAAGGGCACACTATACGCACACGTCATTAACCTACGCTTAGATAAATGACAAATTGCCTGGGACTTTTTGTTGCTATAGGTTTGACACTCTCATTTCAATGCAAAATGATACACACAATACATGGTTGAAAAGGAAACCAAAGTAGTTTATTGAAACCATATGGGGGAGGGGTTACTCTGCGCTGTCTTTACTGGGCGTCTGCATCACCTGCAACGAAGGGAGATTGATTAGTGAAACCTTCGCACTCTTCCTTTTTGTTTGGTTCTGGAACTCCTGCCACTTCTTCCTCACAGCACGCCAGTCACGCAGGCCACATGGGATGGAGGGGGACATATTTTCGGCTATGGCCTGCCTAACACGGTTCTTCACCGTGATGTTCTTTTTGCCCCTTGTTCCCCCGAATAAAACTGCCCGGTGCTGCCAGACCTCGTCCACTAACGCCCATCTCCTCCGCGGTAAACGACGGTGCCCGCTTGTTTCTTTTTCTGCCGCTTTCTTCCACTCTCACATGTGTGTGCCTATCCACGGGGTATATATGCGCTAATGGGCTTGATTACTACTTGGATACACTTGTTGCCACCCCCCCCCCCCCCCCCCCCGCACCCACACACCCCCACACACACACGATACATGCGTAGCCTAATTCCACCTGTGCGCTGATAAAGAGGTGGGTGATCGATTCGCCTGGCATCGATTTATTCAGTTTCAGCACGACCGCGGTGGACAGCTCCCACCAAAGAGCCTCTTTCGCTTCAACTTACGCGTTCTCCAAAGAAGGCACCAAAGAAGCCATCTGGGAAACACCCGTATCTTAACGCTCGTTCTTTGGCGAACCCTTCTTTCGACCCTTCTTTGGCCCCAAAGAACGATCGATTCTGGGAAACGCGGCCAATGTTTCTATTTGCATGTGTTTTCTTGAGTTACTCTTTTCTTAAGTAGCTCTGCATTGAGCTCCCAGGGCCACCATAGTTTTGCAGAAGCTTTACAGAATAAGGCCCTCACGTGTTCTCACGGCAACACGAAACGGTGCAAACGTGGAAAAATTCCCACGGTTGCACTATATATTTCATGTACATGAAAACAGCAAACGCAGGCATGAAACCACAAGTTTTTGAGATCTACTCCCAGGGAGGATTTTTTGGAAAACACAACGGTTTTGGTTTCTTGTAAACACCGAAACCATTTCCCCTGATAACGCTGACGTCACGGCTCCACTTCACGTATGCATAGTCTATAACATTTGCTGTCAAAATACCCACACGCGAGTTATAAAGTTAGAAGACAACATAACATGCACGGTGTCTCCGCGGCACCATCACTGTGATCAGCGGAGAGTGTCGTGCAGGGCTCAAATATAACACTCGCCAATTTAGTCTATAGTCTATTAGTAAGTTATTGATACCATGCACCCGCCACTTTGTCAGGGGAAAGATTTGTGCTCTGCCGGTTTTCTAGCAAAATAAACGTGTGTAGCTTCTATATGCCAGGGACACGGCTCTCTCTACATTAAAAAAACACTATCCATAGTTTGCAGCGGTTAAGTTACTGTTCAACAAAAGGAGCATTAAGGCTACGGCTTCACAGTAAAAGCATGTCACTGGCTAAACGTTAATAGCATTTCACTGGACAAACGTGAGTTGACTTTTATTATGAAGTACGCCTAACAGGAAAGTAGCCGTAGCCGCTCACAAAGCCCCTTCACTACCAGCATGTCTTCTATTTTCACGAGTTCAATGCGGTGAAATAAGAGGACAGAAAGCTTGTCATTTACAATACTTGTAACCCCAAGCTTACATCAACCGCTTTATGAACGTTAGTGGCATTAATTTTCGGTTTCAGTAAGGTTTTATGCAACAAATTGTACCGGAAAAGCTATCTACTACTACCTTGTACCGCCAACTGCTGGCATGGCATGCTTACTACAGCGATTTCGTCCCGTTTCCTCGGAAAACATGTGTACGAGTGAAGATGTCAGATAAATTGTGTCTGGACGGGGGTTTTTTTTTTAAACCAAAAACGGGAAAACTGTCACGTTTTCACCGTGAGAACAGGGCCTAAGTTCTAATAGTTGTAAGAAGTCATAAGAAAATAAGGTGAGAAATGAAGATATGTAACCCGCACAAAAGCTGCCATAATGTATTGTGACATAAGTCAGGTTTTTAAGGTAACAGTTCCAGCAACAACAATATAAGTTATTTGTGGAGTCATCCCAGCTCGGGAGTGTTTGCTCCCCCATGTTTGGTGGTTTATTTTCAGAGAATTTCATCATGGAGAAATCCACACACAACTCTGTTCCCCCCTCACTTTACTCTGTATAAATGAAAAGGATTACTGGCTGAGTCAACTTTCCAAAAGTCTGTTTAGAAAGTGTTTTCACTGATGCTCTGTGCACATTCTGTCAAAGCACAAAGCAAATTCTTCAGGGAACCTGGGTGTAAACAGTGACAGCTCCGTCTGAATGAAGAGTTTATGTTTTTTCTACAAAATGGAACTTGCACAAGGATAATCATGCTATTTTCTTTGCCTTATCGTATTGTTTTGATCTTAACATTTTTGCAGGGACTTCATTTTTTACATTATTTTCTTTATACTTTATTCTCACAGTGTGTTAGACCATTTAGATTGGACATACTACATACAAATCCTAACAATTGGGCAGGAACATAGAAAACAACCAACATATAACTAAGGACATCCAGACAATGCATTAAAAAAATAAGGGGGACTTGATTTAATCTCCTGCCATGCTTGTTTACTTGAAGGTCCCCTGTGTGCATTAATAACACGATCCACTACCTTTGTGCTCCTTACTCCACTACTTTGCTCACAGGCAGCAAATTAACAAATCAGTGAATCAACGGAGTCATTGAACTTACTCTTATTGCAGTCTTGTTCTACCTCTCATTTTACGTGTCCAATTTAGTTCGGCACACTTCCCTGAACCTGTCACTAGTCGTCATTAGCATTAGTGCTGAGAAAAACAGAAAAGTCTGTTCATTGTTTCAAGTAATTTTGTATTGGTTTGTTACCGCCTTGTGCAAAAAGACTGAGTGTGTGTGTGTGTGTGTGTGTGTGTGTGTGTGTGTGTGTGTGTGTGTTTCCTTGAGAGGTAGTAATTTATGTGGATATGCTTTCGTAATTGGAGAGTGGGGAATCGGCTTTAGGACTTTGGAGCAAATGCAAAACAAAACTAGAAAGGAACGAAGATAGCTGTGTGTGTGTGTGTGTGTGTGTGTGTGTGTGTGTGTGTGTGTGTGTGTGTGTGTGTGTGTGTGTGTGTGTGTGTGTGTTTGGTGGAGCTCCTCTCTGTGAAGGCTTTTATCGTGTGCTCTGGTTGTGGCGCTGATGAGGAACTTTACAGGCGGCGAGAAGAGAAGGAGAAGCTTGTTAGAGAAGAGAGGTGTTGATGAGATAATTACACAGCTGTCATAGTCCTTGTCTGGCCCAATAGCTGTGCTATCGATGTGTGTGTGTGTGTGTGTGTGTGTGTGTGTGTGTGTGTGTGTGTGTGTGTGTTGGTGAGGGTATACATTTGCCAAATGCACGTTTTTCAGGGATTCGTTCTCCTTTCCCCAAACACGGTACAATGCACATTTTTGATTGCCTTCACATGTGGTGTTCTGTCTGTGTGTATGTATGTATATGTGTGTGTTTAGGCACTTGGTGTAGAATAATGGCTGCAGTTTTCCTTTTGAAATGTATGCCCATGTCTTTTTGGGTGGAAATTAGGTTTTGAGCGTCTGCTGTATTCCGCCATTTCCTCCTTCTTCAGATCCCCCTTTCTCTGTGTGTGTGTGTGGGGTTTTTTTTTCTCTAAAGGGGACAATGTTGTTGTCGGCTATTTGGATTCGCCGCAGGCGCTGCAGGCAAACTCCACTTCTTCCAAGACAGCCCATAATTCTTCCATGTTGACTTCAGACACATTTACTCCCTCTTTCAACCTGCCATGTACACTGATAGGGACATATATAGTGTATGTGTGTGTGTTCCCTCTTTGATATGTAGATATCGCTCAATGATTTAAGTCCCCTCTTGGCGACTATACATTGACACATTGAAAGTAATATTCTGACCAAAGACCTTAAAATAAATGTTCTATTGTGTTTTTTTTCTTTTTAAATGACCAGAAATAGAGGTCCACACTTGATCACAATGAAAGCCATAGTCCACTGTTGGCAATGCAGGAATGTATGTGTGTGTGGGAATGTGCGTGTGTGTGTGTGTGTGTGTGTGTGTGTGCATGCGTGCTTGCATCGATGCATTTCAACAGAGTCGGTAGGCCTGCCTGATTTGATACATGCCCGTGATGTGGATACTAGGCCGCAGGCGTCCACACACCTGCTAACCTAGTGTCCAGATTGAGTGTTTGGAGGTGGTATAGGAGGAAATTAATGGGGGAGGAGAGTTGACCACCGCCCTGGGAAATATGTGGCGTGTCTCTTGAGCGAGCAAAAAACAAGCTCACGAGTCGGCGGACAGCTCTTTCATTTGGCGCTCTCTCCTAGTTGTGGAGGGGTGCGAGGGTGGGGGGGTGGGGGATTGGTAGAGGTGGTGCGGGGACAAGTGGAGGGGGCTGGTGGTGTCAGTGGTTTGTGATTTTGTTGAAAAAGGTACAAACTCAATATCGAGGCCCGGAGTCCTCGAGGAGAAGCACTTGATCCAATGCACAGCCCAAACCAAGGCTTTAAACTCTTCACTGCTGCACAGTGAAGAGGTTTAGTGAGGCAGACTTTAGAGCTAGCTCACATCAAGGTCATACAGAAGAGTATTAAGGCCACGAAAGAGAGAAAGAAATGAGAGATGGACATTTTTGTTTTCATGATTTCCTTCAAGAATTGAAATACAATGTTGAATAAAAATGAAATGGCGAAAATAAAGACAAGATACAATATTGAGAATAAACTTTACAGTTCCAGACTGCGGAAAATTTGGAAATATGTTGACATATTCTAACTTCCGGGTTCAATAACTCATAAATAAAATTATTGAAAGGGTTGTTAAAACACTAACGATGCATCTCTGCCATCGTAATAAGGCAGGCAATGGGCTATAAACTTATTTTAACTGAAACCAGACATCCTCTAAGCTAAAATAATAATATATTTTATATATTCTCTTTGTGCAGCGGGCTGTGAAATTAAAGGGCTGTCTAAAAAGCGCAACACCAAAGCAAAAACTATTAACTACCTTCACTCTTATACAGTGCAGTTATAGGTCGAGCTTGTCGGATTTTGGTGAAAATTAGGCCGTAGCAAGGTTAAATAGTTTGTGTTTTCAATACAATATTGCATATTGAGTTATTTATCCTGGAAGTTCGAATCTGTCAACATCTTCCTAACGTTACCGCTGTCTTGGACTGTCATGTTTAATCTGGAAGCGTGCAATAATATAAAAAAAAATACTCCTCCTCTCCTTTCTTTTCTCTCCTGTGGCCATAGCACTCTTCAGTAAGGTCACAATGTTCAGTCAGTACTGAAAATGGCGCCGCGGATGGCAGCCTCGGTACTTCGCTCTCTTGTGCTTTGTTTTTGTGCGTTTGTTACGTTTTCTGCGGTTTTTCACCAACAACATTTACCAGAGAGGAACTTCTAAACATCAGGCAAACCTCTTCAGGTACCTCTTCTCCGGTGTTCACAAACTCAGCAAGTTTTATGGAAATCCTGGTTGGAGGCGCAGCAGTTCTCCATGGAATCTGCCGGAGACGCAGACGTGGGAAACGAGCAGGAGCGCTGGTGAGATTAAGGAAACGGGGATTACGCACTTCGCTTCCAGCCAAACGTCCGGTCCCTGGCAAACAAGATGGACGAGCTGCTGCTTCTTAACCAAAACAACTCGGACTTTTACAGATCCGCCGTGCTGTGTTTCACTGAAACATGGCTCAGTGAACGCATACCGGAAAGCGCACTTCAGCTGCCCGGTTTCCAACTCATCCGAGCGGACCGCAACACAGAGCTTTCGGGGAAAACGAAAGGCGGAGGAATCTGCTTCTACTTAAACGAAGGTTGGTGTACAGATGTTACAGTGCTGAAAAAGACGTGCAGCCCTCACTTAGAGACCCTCTTCTTAAACTGCAAGCCCTTTTATTCTCCGCGGGATTTCTCCTCGTTTGTTATGGTCGGTGTTTACATACCACCGTCAGCCTGCGTAGCAGACGCGCTGCAACAGCTGGCCGACCAGATAACAGACACAGAGAAAAAACACCCGGACTCTCTCGCTATCATTGTTGGGGATTTTAACAGCGCCAAACTCAACCAGGAACTCCCTAAATACAGACAGCATATCAAGATTCCCACCAGAGACAAAAATACACTTGACCACTGCTACACTGTTTTAAAGGATGCCTACCGTGCAGTTTCCCGGGCAGCTCTAGGTCTCTCCGACCACTGTCTGCTTCATCTCATTCCAACCTACAAACAAAAACTAAAAACATCTAAACCTGTGGCAAAGACTGTAAATAAATGGACAAGGGAATCAAAGCTGGAGTTGCAGGCTTGTTTTGACTGCACCAACTGGAGCATTTTTGAAGCTGCAGCTACAGACCTCAACGAGCTCACTGACACTGTAACATCTTACATCAGTTTTTGCGAGGACATCTGTGTGCAAACCAAGATCTTCTGCACATACAACAACAGCAAACCTTGGTTTACTCCTAACCTTAGGAGGCTGCGTCGAGCCAAAGAGGAGGCCTACAGTAGCGGGGACCGGGACCTATATAAGCAGGCCAGGAACAATCTGACAAAGGAGATCAAGGTAGCCAAAAGAAGCTACAGTGAGAAATTAAATAGTAGCCTCTCAGCCAACGACCCTGCATCAGTTTGGAAAGGCCTGCAACAGATCACAAACTACAAGAGGGCACCCCCCCACCCTGCATAAAATCTCAGATTGGCTGACGACCTGAATGACGTTTACTGCAGGTTTGAAAAGCACCCACCATCACACCCCTCACGCGCAAAAGATTTTCCCTCAACACCCAACCCCCTCCCCCCACCTGCGCTAACTATCTACGAGAAGGATGTGTGCCGGCTGTTTCAGAAGCTGAAAATCAAGAAGGCTCCAGGACCTGATGGTGTCAGACATCCTGTCTGCGAGTCTGTGCTGAACAGTTGGCGCCAATCTTCACGCAGATCTTTAACAGCTCTCTGGAGCTGTGTGTAGTGCCCTCCTGCTTTAAACGCTCCACCATCATCCCAGTCCCCAAAAAACCCTCCATCACAGGACTAAATGACTACAGGCCGGTCGCCCCGACGTCTGTGGTCATGAAAGCCTTCGAAAGACTGGTGTTGAGCCTGGACCCCTGCTGGACCCCCTGCAGTTTGCCTACAGGGCAAACAGGTCGGCGGATGATGCTGTCAATATGGGACTACAATACATCCTGCACCACCTCGACTGCCCAAGGACGTATGCCAGGATCCTGTTTGTCGACTTCAGCTCGGCATTTAATACAATCATCCCTGAACTCCTACATCATAATTTCACCCAGTTTGTAGTTCCTGTCACCACCTGTCAGTGGATCATCAGCTTCCGGATTGACAGGCAGCAGCATGTCAGACTGGGGAGCACCACATCCAAAACCCGGTCCATCAGCACTGGCGCGCCACAGGGGTGTGTCCTCTCCCCGCTGCTCTTCTCCCTCTACACCAATGACTGCACCTCAAAGAACCCGTCCGTAAAACTCATCAAGTTTGCAGATGACACCACCGTCATTGGTTTGATCCAGGATGGTGATGAGTCTGCCTACAGACAGGAGGTGGACCAGCTGGTCGAGTGGTGCAGTCAGAACCACCTGGAGTTAAACAACAAGAAGACTCTAGAGATGTCAGTGGATTTTAGGAGAAGTCCCCCCCACTCCTCCCCCTCACCATCCAGAACGACACAGTGTTCACTGTGGAGTCCTTCAGGTTCCTGGGAACAACCATTTCACAGGACCTAAAATGGTGTCCCCACATTGACTCTGTCCGGAAAAAGGCCCAGCAGAGGTTATACTTTCTGCGACAATTAAGGAAGTTTAATCTGCCAAAAGATCTGCTGACCACCTTCTACTCCGCCATCATTCAGTCTGTCATCTGCACCTCCATCACTGTCTGGTTTGGGTCAGCCACCAAACGGGATAGGGCCAGACTGCAACGGACAATAAGGACTGCAGAGAGGATCATAGGAGCTGACCTCCCCTCCATCCAGGACCTGTACCAGTCCAGGGTCAGGAAAAGGGCAGTTAAAATCTCAGCAGACCCCTCACATCCTGGTCATACTCTGTTCAACCTCCTCCCCTCTGGTACGCGATACAGGGCAAAACCACCCGACACAAAGACAGCTTCTTTCCCCAAGCAGTCACTCTGTTGAACTCTCAGAACTCCCACATCCTGTCGCTGAAGGTCCATTAACAATTGTGATGTACCTCATGTATATTTACAAACTCAAATATTGTTAACACTACCTCTGCACTGATCTGCCTTGCACTGTACTTATATTTTTATATTTATTTTGTAATCTTAAATCTGACCGTGTATATATACCGTATATCTATATATATATATTTTTTTAAATTCTTAATCACTAACTGACTGATTGCACCATTTCTTCCATCTCTTGAATTGTTGTTGTTTATTCGTTTTTGTTCATTTGTAATATTGTTTACTTAACATTATTTTTAATGTTTTAGTTTTTAGTAGGGATGGGACGATCCACTTTTTTTAGTTCCGATCCGATTCCGATACCTGGGGTTTGGATATCGGCCGATACCGATACTGACCGATACGATATCATAATTGTTATACATTTTTTCGTTGGTGGTGATGTTATGTATAGGAAGGCTTAAGCAATTCTAATTTAAAAGAGCAATAAATATACACAAATGCATATAGGTTTATCTTAAAGGCAGAAATCCTTCTCAATGATCACTTCTGCCCCACTAGAATATGTGGTGGTCTGTTTGTCTAAACAGTCTTTCTCTCTCTGGCTGTATTTTACATAGTAGAATTTGTCACAAGCCTCTCCACTTCCTTGACTTGGATTAGCTTTGGTTAGCTCACTGGCTAACAAACTCATATGTACTGTATGTCAAATTATAAAGTGATGTCCTCTCTCCCTCCACCGAACATCGGCGCATGTTACATAGTAAAAAAAAAAAAAAAAAGAAATCGAATTTTAATATCGGAGCTGTCAGTCCGATATCCGATACGCAGATTTCGGCCATATCGGACCCGATACAGATACTGGATCGGATTGGCCCCATCCCTAGTTTTTAGTGAATGTTGTACTTGGAGAGCAATGGTTGCCGAAGTCAAATTCCTTGTTTGTTTACGCAAACCTGGCCAATAAAGCTGATTCTGATTATGATTATGATCTGAAAAACCACGCTGAATTAAATCCATTCAATGTGAAGCTCTTTTTAAGCTCGCTGTCGCGACAACATCTGAAATTTAGGTTGAAGGAGTTGAGAACCTGACCATGAAGAAACAGGTGGGCCTGACATCTGCTGTCTGCCATGTAAGAGAAGAAGTCAAACACAAGGAGCTATTTACTGTCTTGTCCTCTGTTTTGTTCAGAGCCTTCTTTCAACATTAAATTAACCAGCGCCAGACACGCCACTAAACCCTACCGCCTGCTGTACACAAGTCATAATTCAGATGGGCTTGGGAGCAAATGAGATAAATGACTCCCACCACCTTCAAAGACAGAGGATATTTCTCATTTGTGTGGAAATTAAATTAATACCACACCGGGGGCATCCATGAATCTTTCATACATTTGCGCTGTGGCCATAACACATTACATCTTTTTCAGGGATTCAGGTAGAGGTTATATTTGTCTTTTTTTTTAAATCACATGTAGCACAATTTCCCCTTGGTGCGTCGAAGAATGATTAAATCCACTTGGAGCCGATATAAGCTGCTTTCATTATGTCACCGTGGTGGGGCCGATGAAGAGCACTCAGAGGAGGGTAAATTGGCGGAATCCATTTGTGACCTTGGCTTGGAGTGCGGGAGAGGAGAGATGGGCCGGTTGCATCATCAATACCAAGGCGACAGGATGCCTGAGAGAGAGAGAGAGAGAGAGAGAGAGGGAGGGATGGAGATATGAGAGGATGGTGGCACTGCCATCTGTCCTAGTGTTCTGACCCACTGGCCTCCTCAGCAGCCCAGTGCTCGAATTAGGAGGG
Organism: Ammodytes marinus; assembly: GCF_949987685.1. NCBI lineage: Eukaryota > Metazoa > Chordata > Actinopteri > Uranoscopiformes > Ammodytidae > Ammodytes > Ammodytes marinus. Next base: position 19,025,425 of record NC_137233.1, read on the forward strand.
AGTGACACACCGGCTAATTGCAACATGTGAGTGCATGTGTGTGTGAGTGCATGTGTGTGTGTGTGTGTGTGTCTTTGCACCGAGAAATCATGTGACTTGTGCCACTTGGCGAGATTTTTATGGAAAAATACTACCGTCTTATTTTGGGCTAAATCATGAAGTGGAGCTTGCAGCAGACTGGAGGGCTGCACATCCCCATTAGCATGCCTCACACTCAGCCTATGAGCCTTGATGAGTTGTGGGTGGAGATGCTTCTTGACCCACAGGAAGTGACAAATTGACACTTCAAAGAAAGAAATACAAAACTCTCTCTCTCTTTCCAACTAGCAGCAACCAATAACTGTTTATTAGCCTATTGGGCTTACCCAGAATAGACAGAATAGATATACCTCATCCCATATGCCTCTAAGTACAGGTTGGTTTAAAACAAGTATCCTGTGTGCAGTGTGACAGCTCCTGGCACCTCCTGATTGGCGGGCTTCCAGGAGATGATTAGTCTAATTACAAACACCCATGCTGGCTGATCTCCTCAGCTATATAAGATGTAGGAATCAGCCACTTGGGGCTCCCTTCCTTGATGTATGGTTTGCTTTGGTTTGGTTTTGCTCCGTTAGTTTTGCTTTGCACATACATTTCATTCACACAGACACAGCACCCATTGCTGATTACTGACATTCATGCACCACTTAGTAGCTTACTTTAAACTCTGTCTAAATAAACTATTATTTGGTTAAACTTAAACTCTTGTGTGGTTTCCTCATTGTCGTCCCTTGAGCCGGGCTGTGACGTCAGGCTTATTATTATTTTCAGAACGGCTGACTCCTGCTATGTAGAGCCACCAAATGTTGTTTACATTTAATCTATCGCTGGTGATGTTAGGTCCGACACGAAAGCCCCGAAGCCTGTGTCGCGCAAAGGGGGCGTGTCCAGATGAAGCCTGTCTCGAGGACTGTATCGTTTGTCACAGTACCACGTGACTAAAGACAAACGAAGCCCCGTTTTCTGAAATCATGCGACTGCCTCGCTTTATATACTATCTATGCTCGCTACGTGAAATAAGAGAGCCACTACCGTAACATACCAGCAGATGTCAGTATTCCTAAATGAGCTGTTAAATGGGGCTTTGTTGATCAGGCTTTTTGGTGAAGCATTTGGCCAGAAAGATTCGACACATTCACAGGGCCTCATCTCACCATCACTATCTATCGCCAAACCAGTTGACACAATGTTGATTAAGCCTATCAGCTCCACAAAAGTCTCTCTTTATTTCTCAGAATGGCTGTGTTTACAAACTGGTGTCACCCCCTGACACTTAATCCCAATAAGAGCCCACGAAGTAGCCTGGAAATCCAGACCCACATCTAGAACGATATAGGGTCTGGCCACTATCAATAGACCAAGGGGCGGCACCTACGTGTGCATTTCAAATACCATTGCACACTATTGGATAGCACTACGACCAATCAGAGCAATAAACAAGGTGACGTATTAAGCCCCGTTTGTTTAGCGAACAGCGGGGGTTAACTGGTAAATTAAACTTTTGCCGTGGTCGGTCGGCAAAACAGACAATTCTTCTTTCTTGCTAATGAAAGATGTGAGGGCCGTCTTCCAAATAGTTAAGTGTCGAGGCAATAGCCGTAGTTATTGTATTGTGTTCCCCGGTGTCCCCTATTCCTGTGTTCTGCGCACTCATTGTCACACGCCTTTTAACACAACATGATTTGGACACTCATACATACAGAGATATTTGTGGGGCGAATGTGACGCGGCTGCGAATGCGTTGATCACACTCTGATCTCGTCTTTGAACAGTTCACACATAGCCATCAAAACTCACAGGGGTGTGTCTATGATCTGGGGCTTTCGTCGGCAATGTCTACAACCTGTCAGCAGGTGGGAGAATCTTGTAGTCTGAACTAGGCGTGCATTAGACACACAGTGCTGAGTGCTTACACAGATATGAGGTCTAAGGTGTGAAGCCATCTGTAAGTGTACCATGGCTGTGCACACACGTTCAGTAGGCTACTCATTACTGAGATGTTTTCTGCAGAGGCAGAAGTCACTTTTCAAACTGTATTAGTGGTTCAACTTGATAACATTTAATTTTCTGGAGGTGGTGTAAAAATAAGTATTAAAAAGAAACAAGGGGGATGAGGGTACTTTTTGACAGTGGACTAAGACACAAACAAAAAAAGAACAGAAAGACAGAAAATCTGGTAACATTAATACAATAAGGGTGCACTCACACTAGGCAAAGTTGCCCTGTACCGTGCCCAAGCATGACTCCCCCACTCCCCTGCTGGCCTGTACTCACACTGCGCCTAAAGATTTCAAACGTACTAGACTAGGGGGCAAATGTACTTGGGCATGGTACAGATGGCCTAATGTGAGTACGCCCTTATGGTACATTAATTAACTACCCATTAATAGCATTAATAAAGCATTAACTTACAGTACATTAATATACCCTCATTGTAAAGTACTGAAAATCTTATGTCAGATATTTATTCCAAAAAAATTTAAGTAACCACATAATCACTGAGGGTGTATCTGAAAACTCATCAGTATGAGACATTTTAAATACTTCCTGTTCTTGGTATAGCTGAGGGGGAGGACGCCAGGTCTAACCTAGACACGTCCCGCTTCAAGGCAAATACGTTGCACAGTGAGGCTTTAACATGCAAGAGAGACGGGGAAAAGAGCAAGTGTCAGACGGCAGGATGAATGTAAGAGGTGTGAAGTGTTTTGTTAAACCCATTCTAATGTGAGGAACATCAGTTGCCTTTGCCTGCCTGACAAGCAGCCCTGGGGCAGCATCAAGTGTTAAAGGACACACAGGCATGCACACACGCACGCACACGCACACGCACACACACACACACACACCTGCTAGACCGTGAGATATGGACACTGCCATTGGGTAGAATCCAGAGGTTCACAGTGGTTTTGCTTCATCCGTCTATCCATCCTTTTTTTCCTCTGATATCCTGCCACTCACATCTAAAGGTGTGTTCATCAGACTGAATGTGTGGTGAATTTGAGATGCCGCAAGATTGCATACAAATTCATTGGGGTGATTTGACAGGGTCCCAACAGACACACAACACATATTTCAAAGCCAGCAGTCAGTTATAGTGTCAGTGCCAGTGTATCATTTTATATTTTTTATTTTTTTAAATTCCTTATTGGGTTGATAGATTGCATTCACTCTAAAGCTGTAATTGTGACATGCTATATGTTCTTTTGTACCTTACCTGAAACATATAAACTTGTCAAACACTTTAAAGAAGAAAGAAAGGAGATTAGGAATGCTAAGCAGTACTAAGTTGCAGTACGATCTGTATGTGATCTTGACTTGGACCCCCTCATAAATATTTAAATCTATTTGACTATTGACTTCTAGCCCATCGCTGCTGACATTTTGTAAATTTTCACACTGCAACACTTAAGAGTAAAATGTTTGGTGTTCTGAGCCTGGGCCCCCTGAGGAGCCATCAGCTCTGAGGGGTGAACCAGGTCAAGGTGACATCACACGCAGTGACACCCGGCTCAGAGTTGCCGTGACGGCCGTGCCGCCTCATAAGTCACACCTGTCAGACAGAGGTGTGTGTGTGTGTGTGTGTGTGTGTGTGTGTGCGTGCGTGCGTGCTTGCGTGTGTGAAACTGCCAAAGGAAGGATGTTGATGAAGGACAAGGTGGATGGGGAAAAAAACAACAGTCTAAAGTTCATTACTTACCTCCTCTGTTGTTGTGTTTTTGTTTTTTTCGTCTGCAGTGAATCTACTGGACACGACGACCATCACAGGAGACTGGGGCTGGCTGACATATCCCTCACATGGGGTAAGAACTAAATATCCACTCAAAGCACTGGGAAATAAACAGCGCGGAAGACTCATTTTAATTAAATTAACTCTAGTTGCCAATAATGATTAAGACAACCTCAAATTTTGCCTGGCCGAGACCAGCCTGATCTAGCTTCACATTGGTTTCTCCCCCGTAGATCAGTCTGGCCTTTCTCCAATCTCCGCTGCGAGGAGGCGGTCCAAAAAATTAACCTGGCCAATTAGGGGCCAGCGTTCCGACCTTATGTTTGTCCCGCTATAGTGGAAGGCAGCTTCTGATTGTTTCATGTAGTTGTCAATCTAGCCTTGTGAGACCAGCCATCTCTCACAAGCTTATTCATCACTACATGTTGTAGTCAACCGCTACCTGAACCAATCAGGGGCTGTCTTCCACTAACAGACAGGACCGGTCTCCGGGAGAGAAACAAATGTGAAGCTTGAACAAGATTAGGCTGTTCTCACCAGACTCAAATCAGTCAGCATCAGCATGTTTGCAACTGTACACATCTCCACCACAAACGGACACCTGTTGCACACACATTCCTATTTTTGTACCGTCTGAAAGCATGAGGCAGTGATTCTCTGCAGTTGAGGGGAGGAGCCTGCGCTTAATTCAATGGTATCCGGTTCTAAAAGTGACACCACGGGCTGTGTTTACGCATTCCTCCATTGCAGCCAGACAACTGCATCCAACACTCAACATGCTCATTCCAACGGCATCACTTCCAGCTCCCCTCCCCATGTTGGCGTAAAAGTGAAAATTCACAGAAGTTGTGTGTGTGTGTGTGTGTGTGTGTGTGTGTGTGTGTGTGTGTGTGTGTGTGTGTGTGTGTGTGTGTGTGTGTGTGTGTGTGTGTGTGTGTGTGTGTGTGAGTGTGTGTGTGTGTGTGTGAGCCTAGCCCCCAAGCAGAGTAAGAGAGGAAAGAGATGAAAGAGAGAGAACGGGTTGACAGAGAGGGCACGTAGTCGCTGTATTATTAGCATATTGTAATGGCCACGTTATAATGCCCGGGGTAAAAGAATTAGGACTCCAGCAGTGATAGTTAGAGCAGTGAGATGCCACCCAGTTTCCCTGCCCCCATGCTGTCAGTAAAGTGGTAGAACCATTTAGATGACCTCCTCACAACAGAAGAAGCTGGCGTGATTGAACGTGGGCAAGCATTAACAGATGGGATTGTCTTTCAAGTCCCGAGAACCAAGACCTGGAAGAATTGGATTAGATGTCTGGGGTGAGATGCTTCCTTCTGTGTAAGAAATCAGCGTGAGATGTGAATCCCCTTAACGTCCTGACAGGCCGGTGGTGTAACATCTAGATTACATAAACTCAGCCTGTAGTGACTCATTGAATTGTTTCAATATGCCAGGAATATAACTTGATGATAAAGTTTTTTTTTCTGAGCTCCTCTTGAAGAGTTTGCATGGATTTAAAGCTGGAGTTGGAGGCATTATGATCAGGGTAAATAAGATATGCAGCTTAGGGATCATTTTAAAGTCTACACAGGGTGTAGATGATGGTTCATGAAGTAGCTCCTTGGTTACTGAGGTTGTATCCAAAAGCACTCCCTTGAGTATGCATCCATTTCCGTCTATACGTCAGTGGTTCAGTGCTGTATCATAGGGATTTCTCTCCCCGTCACCTCCATTCCGCGTGCCAAGACGCCTTAGTCTTTTGATTGCAGGTCTGGACTTTTCAGTTGCTTTAAACTTGCTGTTTATGTTGTTAATCTTTTTACTTAAAATTATTGACTTGTGACTTTGTGTATAAATGTTCCTGGGGCCTGTTTCAGGTAGCTGGTTTTGAGGCAACCCGGAGTTTGTTCGCTCTGAGTTGGTGGAAACTCTGGGTTTTCCGTTTCAGGTAGCAGGTTCAATGCAACCGAGAGTCAGTTACTGCGGCAACATACGCCGTGGGTCTAACCTGCTGGATAGGTGGTTAGACCTACCCTGAGTTTGTTTTCACTTTACGCTGCAGCTCCGACTGAAGAAGGAGTGTCACTGTCACACGCGTCCCTGTACAGTTTGAAGCAAAATCACTCCACAGAAATCTCCATCGGGATGTTTTTATCATTTCCTGATGATTTTACGTTTGACCGATCATTTATCTGATCAGTAGCCTTGTTCTCAGCCCTCGGTCCGTTCATATAGGCGGCCACCTTACACATCGTGACATGCTCTACATTCAGATTAATAAACATATTTGTATTGTATGCTTTTTAACGTCTGTGCCACTGAACAGATTTATGTCAGGTGGATTCATGTAACGCTGCGGCTGCACGCGATTGTTACTGTTCACTTGTGCGATCCTAAAGTCACAGACGAGCCCTTTTATTAGGGGGCCAAGCCCGAGAAGGGCTGGGACCGCGTTTTGCAGAGCAACGCGGTTCCCAAGCCCTGCGGGGCAGGGAACCCTATTGTTTTTGTAAGGATTATTCTTTATTCTTTATTCTTTATTCTTATTCTTCCATGCGTAAAAGTGGTGCTGCAGCCCAAACCGTAAAGGGTTGGGACATGCCACTTGCATGGCTTATCCAGGTCCATGGTACGTACGCAGAGGAAAAAATTCAGACATCCCGGCCACTAGGTGGCGCTACAACAAAGGAAAAGGCGTTTTGGGCTATAACTTCCGCACCGAAAGTCCGACAGTCAAAAACTTTATATCCACAGATGCACACAAGTTAGATGCATCTTTTGAGATAGGCCACGCCCATTTGCGTATATATACATTTTTCGCTATATCGCAAAAACTGTGTCAGTCACCAAAACATACTCCTCCTACAGTTTTCGCCCGATTTATACGAAACCAAAAACATTATGCTCTACCAACTCCCACGAGCAAAAGTTGGTCAAATAATTTTTCTACGACCATCGGAAGACCAAACGGTAGCGCTTTAAAGATTTGCGAAAATCCGTAAAAAAAAAAAAAAAGAGGGATTTTCTTGAAACTCAAGGGAGACTATCATGGGGCATACCTGAGTCTATAAAAAAAATATGGGCAAGAAATTCCTATGTATGCCGGACTTATTAAAAAAAAGAGTTTTTCAATTTTTTGGCCTTTTTTCGCCATTTCCTAAGTCTTTCGGCGGGAAAATGGGAAAATTCAAAAAAGTCTCTTTACAATGGAGAGGTTCACAATTTCATTTTGCTCATAACTCCCCAACCAAACATCGCACATTGAAAAATGTAACATCCACTTGTTCGGTACATTGAGCTGCATCTTTCTATCAAACACAGTTTTGCGAATGTCATCCATAGGGGGCACCAAAACCACAAAAAGCAAAGAAAACGCGTTTGGGCCTATAACTCCCACACCGAACATCGCACATTCAAAAACTTTACATCCCCGGATTCCGTGAAGCGAGGGGCCGGCGCCGCGGACGACGACGCCCGATCCCGAGTCGCGTGGGAGGCTTGGCCCCCGTTCACAACTGCTTGCAGTTCTAGTATTCATATTATAGCCTAATATGAATATAAAAATTATATAAATAATTATATAATAATTTAAACTGTGATCACTTGAGGAAAATGGATCTGATAATAAATCAATCAGGCTCTTCAATGGAAACTGTCACCTTATGTGTCAGACGTTAATGTCTTTCACTCCCCATTTAAAAGAAGCGACAGTCTGTTTACTGCACAGTGGGCTATTAGGCTACAGCTTCCCAAATACAGCGAATATAAAACACTGTCAGAAATGCTGTGCCGCGCCAGCTTTATTACTTTACTGCTGATATGCGTAACTTTTTAAAATAGACTATGGCTTCTCATACGGAAGCGAAATGATTGCTCTGTTTTTTTCTGAATTGCCGAGGAGATTAGATCAGAGTTATGTGACAATATACCCGTTAATTATTCTCCATAGGCTACCATAAACTCATTCGTTAATATTTCTAACTCCAGTGGGAGGAGCGGAGAAGTTTTTTTTTCTTTTTTTGAGAAGTGGAGAAGTGGGAGGATCACGCATTTGTTTCTTCTGTTTCCATGGTGAATCATGTTATCAGCGATCCATTGACGATGGCTTTTATGCACACGCTCCACCCAGAGTGAACACGCTCAGAGTTGATTAACCCAACGCTGATCCACTGTTCTGTAACCGAAAACCCAGAGTTGCTTATCAACCCTGCGCTCTGAGTTAACCAACTCAGAGCGTATGATTAAACCCAGAGTATGTAAAACCAGCTACCTGAAACAGGCCCCTGAAAACCAAAATGATTAGCCTGGCGAGACAAACAGAGTTTGGAAGTTTGCGTCACTGAAATAAATACCTTTTTGCTTCTTATAGCACACCATAAAACTGATTGTGATTGTTTAAAGGCCAGGACACACCAGCCCGAAAATCGCCGTCGTTGAGTCGATAGGGGGTCGGGAGACGAATCTGTTTGGTGTGTGCCGTGACGTCGGCCGACGTAGAGGTCGTCGGGCTTGTTTTGAGCCGATTGAACATGTTCAATCGGCAGCCGACCGTCTTTCATTTGGAGCAATTTGATTGGTGGAGGGCTAGCGAATCAGTGAAGCCCGGAAGTGAGGCGGGTAGCACAAATAGCTAACAACAGCTAGCCATCGTTTTAATGTGTTTGTTCGTTTCGTTTTGAGAGTACTCACATGCATCAACCCTTGTTGACTGCTCGACACCATGCTCGACACTCTCTGCTAAAAATTGTGCTCTTATGGTCCATAAATATAAATACGTATTTCTATCTATGTTTATGCTCTAGAGAGCTGTCCCATCATTTCCGGCTTTTGTATTTTTTCGGGCCACAATACAGATTAGCGCCGCCTGCTGTTATGGAGACATTACGTCCCGCGCAAGCAACAGAGCGTACGGAAAGTCAGCAGTCAGTTTGGTGTGTTCTCTGGCCGCGACGGGAAGCCTGGAGCTTCCTGAAACGGCCGACTCCATTTTTTGCGTAGTCGGAACAAGTAGAAACAAGTCGGACTGGTGTGTCCTGGCCTTTATAATAATAAATTTATTTTATATAGCGCTTTTCAAGATAATTGAAGACACTTAACAATAAAATTAGTACACAAGGAAATTAAAAACAGGTGTAGCAATAAAGCCAACACACAATAAACAAAAGCGAATACAAAAATATTAAAAGTAAAAGTGAGTGAAACATTCAAATCAGCACATAAACGATGGGTGTAATGTACTATGTAAAATAAAAATGTGATGTTAGTATGTAATGTAAAAATTCAATAATATCATTGGCTGAAGGCTTTTCTGGAGAGGTATGTTTTGCTTAGTGATTTGGAGAGAGTGCCCAGCTTTTACACAGTGAGTAAGTCTGTACATGGAGCAGCCTGTCTCCATATGGGAGGTTGGATTTACTCAGAGCAGTGAGTGCCACTATAGACTGTGTATGTTGTGAGCTTGATAATGATGCATTCAAAAGGATTCTTCAGCCAAGCTATCAGACCGGCAGCAGAAGTACTTTATATACGTAGCTGTGGGCCAACTTCTGCCTTCAGTTAGCCACGCTGACTAGAACCCAGAAAAGATTGGTTTGAACCCCTCTTTTTGCAATTACTTCAGACAACATTTTCGGTGCTTTTACTAAAATATACATTTACTGTAAAACTTCAACTCGGAACACAGATCAGAAAAGTACCTGATGGATATGTTTATAATAGGGGACTATTCAGCTGTGTTTTGTATGACAATTCAAGTATTCAAGCATAGGTCTCTATGTTTTTATTCATATGTTCATATGTTAACACAACCAATAGCTCTTTTAACATTCTCAATGCATGTGAGTGTTGAATTTAGAAAATCATAAAAATAAAATAAAAACTTTTTTACTTTCTTCAACTTAGATAGTGGTTACCAAGCGGTGTGGTCAGAATGTATAGTTGAGTATATGCGCATGTGTTGGAGAGAGAGGGAGAGAGAGAGAGAGAGAGAGAGAGAGAGAGAGAGAGAGAGAGAGAGAGAGAGAGAGAGAGAGAGAGAGAGAGAGAGAGAGAGAGAGAGAGAGAGAGAGAGAGAGAGAGAGAGAGAGAGAAACATTGCTGACACCTCAGGGGCTCTTTGATAAATGGATGTTTTGACAGTTTCTAACTCTCACTCACACACACAAACACATTCACACATACAGAATACATCGGCCATTTTTTTTGCCACCCTGACAGTTAACATAGTTATGAATGTGCCATGCTAGCGGCATCTGTTTTTCAGCTGCCCTCTGCTCCAGGCAGCACCATGTTCTTTGATGGTCTTAAAAGGTTGAGACAAATACAAGTGCAGTGCAAAGGAAAATATTTCTGTCACCTGATGATTATGTCACAACACAAAGCTGTAAGGGCTTTAGCACGGGGGGTCACTGGTGTTTGTATGGTTACATTGTGTTTTGATCCATAAAGCAACCTGACAAGTTTGGATCCTGCAATGTCATGTTCCTGCAAAGCACTGTTAAAGGGATAGTTCAGTATTGTTAAAGTGAGGCTGTACTATGTACTTAGGCAAAGTTAGTGTGTTACCTTATGGAGATGGCGATCAGCACAGTTATTTTAAGGGGTTCGAGGAGGAAACTTTGCTGTAGTAGGAGTCAGAATTGTACTGTTGAGGAGGGGTATAATTGCTTACTTCAAAAAGGATGTCTTCACAGCTGATACACTACACAGCACCTGCAGACAGCTGTTTATTTTAGTTTTTTTTCAAGCTATTTCAGCCATGCCATTGTATGCCAACTAAAGCAAATGCCGTATCAGTCCGCATGTCAGCAGTGACAGAATTCTACATTCAGTGAATAAACAGTTGAGTGGAAATTATTTTTCAAGGTAAACATTTACTGTATATAAATATAAAAACAGTTTTTCACCATATATATAAAAATACACATATATCACTGTGAGTGAGTGAGTAAGGCAAAGGGTAAGAGGGAGAGATAGATAGATGGAGGGCTTGCCTACAGGGGATACAAGAGGAATACCTATCAGGTCCCCTCTGGAGGAAGATGGATTCAAAGTGTCAGTGTGGAGTTTTCCTGAACATGAAGCCGTTTTCAGATCCAGGGACAGGGCTGGGGGGGTGGAGCACACATTTTAATTTTATCATTGTTTTTTCTTTTCCTTGCCAGATGTTTTCCCTTTGCATTTAGGTATACTGTATAGATATGTTTAAAGCTGTATTAATAAGTATTTGGACCTGATTTTGATCTTTCTTTGTAGTAATAGGTAATAGTGATTAAGCAACAGAGAGTTCTCATCACACTGCAGCTCTAGAGAGTGTTACAGTGTCTGTTCTAAGCCACATTTTCCTAGCAGCTGTTTTTAGTTAAAAAAAACCCAAACAAATTCACTTTTCACCACCAATCAGCAGACAAACACAGTCACGTACAAGCTGGTAAACATAGTGGAGCGTTACTATATTAATCAAGTTTGTTTATGGTGTTGCATAGACCCCGCCTACCAAGTCAGGGTGCTGTCGGCAGTGGAAACACAGTCAGATCTAGGGTTACCATGCCATGCTGAACATAACCATGCCGTGCCGAACCAAACTGTGCCGCTAAGTGGAAACGAGACATAAGTATCCAGGTGTTTGCTTAGTTCAGACAGGAATACTTTAGTCAAAATATAGTTTATTCGATTAGCAGAATACTTTGCAGTAATTATATTTGGCGGTATGGTTCTGATCCAAGATCTCCTCCCCCTCCATGCGCACGCGTGGAAAGCTTTTAGACAGAGAGAGCCCTCCCTCTGACCTCCATGAGCTTCATGGATTACCGAAAGGTGAGGAGATCTGCAGCAAGGACCCCCTAGGGTGTAGAACAGAACAAGCGTCAATGACAACAGAAATGACATTGATGACAATACATTTACAGGAGGTGGTGGGGTGGAGGTGGGTTGCAAAAGCTTGCAGAGGAAGCAGCACCAGTAGGTAGGCTAGAGCAGCTTAAATAGAGCGCCACTTAGAGTGTACGGCCAATGACGTGCTAGAGGCGTAAACTGGCTGTCAGCTGATGCGCACAGATGACAGCCGCTTGACGTCCGTACCCTGCCTGAACTAACGCTATACGCTCGATTTCAGACAGGAATACTTTAGTCAAAATATAGTTTATTCGATTAGCAGAATACTTTGCAGTAATTATATTTGGCGGTATGGTTCTGATCCAAGATCTCCTCCCCCTCCATGCGCACGCGTGGAAAGCTTTTAGACAGAGAGAGCCCTCCCTCTGACCTCCATGAGCTTCATGGATTACCGAAAGGTGAGGAGATCTGCAGCAAGGACCCCCCAACCGACCATACAGCAACCACCCTGACCCGCCGGGATTGCGCACGCAGCCAGAGCAGAGAGAGCGCGCGCACCTCTCTGCCCTTCGGTGGACAACGAGCCTTCCGAGGACCAACTAGCCTTCTGGAGGGGCGCACGCCCCTTCCGCTTACGTGAGCAACCCGGAGCCGGGGTCAGGGACAGCAGCCCTCTGCCCCCCAACAACATAGAGTGGTGGCGGAAGGCGCTGACTGAGCCCTCAGTGGAAGCCGAAGCTTATGACTAAAATTCCTGTTTAAACAGTGCAGCCGCCCTGACCCGCCAGAGTGCACATGCAAGCCAGAGCAGAGAGAGCACACCCCTCTGCCCTTCCGAGGACAACCGAGCCTTCTGTGGACGACCGAGCCTTCTGTGGACAACCGAGCCTTCTGGAGGGAGCGCACGCCCCTTCCGCTTACGTGAGCACTCTGGAGCTGGGGTCGGGGCCAGCAGCCCCCTGCCCCCCATGACAACGTAGAGTGGCAACAGGAGGCGCTGACTGAGCCCTCAGAGGAAGCCGACTAGACTAAAAACTGTTTAAACAGTGCAACCCCCCTGACCCGCCGGGAGTACCCATGTAAGCCAGAGCAGAGAGAGCCCCTCTCTGCCCTTCCGTGGACAACCGAGCCTTCTGGAGGGAGCACACACCTCCTTCGCTTACATGATCATCCCGGAGCCGAGGTCAGGGGCAGCAGCCCCCTGCCCCCCATACTATAAGAGTGCGACAGGAGATGCTGACTGAGCCCTCAGTGGATGCCTAATGTTAAATAGTAATAGAGTATCGATGCCAAAATGTATTTATTAAGCCAACTATGTGTATAGATTTTTTTTTTTTTTTTTTTTTTTTTATGATTTTTTTTTTTTTTTTTTTTATTTATAATATAGATATATATATGCATGATCATTATTATTATTATTTATTTATTTTTCCAGGGCACTCATAGCTTTTTTGGGCGTTCAGGATGTCTTGCGCCTCGGGCCGGAGGTAGCGTTCGTAGGCAGATGAGGACCATTGGCCCGTAGCCTTGAGCGTGGACACAGGAGCAACCCCCCTGACCCGCCGGGAGTGCGCATGCAAGACAGAGCAGAGAGAGCACACCTCTCTGCCCTTCCGTGGACAACGAGCCTTCTGGAGGGAACGCACGCCCCCTCTGCTTGCATGATCATCCCGGAGCCGGGGTCAGGGACAGCAGCCCCCTGCCCCCCATGAGTCATGACAACGTAGAGTGGCGACATGAGGCGCTGGCTGAGCCCTCGGTGGGAAGCGAGAAATGTTACTATGTTGAAAACCTGCTTAAACCGTGCAACTCCCCTGACCCGCCGGGAGTGCGCATGCAAGCCTTCCGTGGACAAACGAGCCTTCTGTGGACAACCGAGCCTTCTGGAGGGGACGCACGTTCCCTCGGCTTACATGTGCATCCCGGAGCCGGGGTCAGGGACAGCAGCCCCCTGCCCCCCATGACAACGAAGAGTGGCGACAGGAGGCGCTGACTGAGCCCTCAGTAGGAAGCTAGATAGATAAAATACCTTAGTGAGGCTATTTAAATCTATACAAAATGATATTTATTGAATAACAGGGTGGAGACTAATGTTGAGACACTGACTGAGCAATCGTAGGAAGCCAGATAATTAAATACATTTGAAAATGCTACTTAATCTATGTATATGCTTAATACATTATTAATTAGCTAACATGTTTGATAGTAAATAAGAGAATCAAAAGCCATCGCGGTACCTGCTTGAGGAAACCTCTCGAACGCTATGGTCCTACCAGACCATCGTACTACAGCGGAAGCCAGCTAGATAAAAATACCTTAGTGAGGCTACTTAAATCTATACAAAAAGCTGATAAGTTATCCAATACCAGGGTGGGCTAATATCTAGGCACACGAAGACAAATCATATATGCCCTAATTATTTGAATGAGTCAGCAGTAACACGGCACCCATGGATGCTTTTGAGCGTAGATTATACTTGAGGCCCGGACCGGAGGTGATATTTATAGGCAGACGAAGACCCACAGCCCAAGCTTTGAGCGTTAACACAGGAGCTACTGATGATGCAGATGATGCTGCTCTGCACAGGGCAGGAGGCAACCTGGCTCCAGCTCTGGGCACAGGTTTCTCCTCCGTAACGAGGAGGCTCACGTTGCTGGAGCCCACAGTATGGCAGAGGAGGCGAGGGCGGGAGGCAACCAGGCTCCAGCTCTGGGCACAGGTTTCTCCTCCATAACGAGGAGGCTCACGATGCTGGATTGAGGTGGGCTTCACCAATATCGACTCATAGGACAAAGGACAGAAAACAGAGTTAGATTCAGCAGTTAAAATGATGTTTCCTCCTTATCCCCATCAGGTTATAGGTATGCAAAATAGTGAGGTTGGCAGGTTGTGATCCAATAGCAAAACTGCCAACAGCAAATAGAATGCTTCAAGCACATCCCCAGTTCAGGAACATTGGCATGAGTCAGTGGCTTATTTTTTTTATTATTAATAATACTGTATATTTGGTACATGCATTTATTAAATTTCCCATTCCGTAAGGCGGCTTGTCTCGGGCAGCAGAC